>NW_026923355.1:0-21546 GCF_032062105.1 Saccostrea cuccullata | reverse complement strand
GTGTATAATTGTATTTTCATTCTGAATAAAATTGAAAAATCAAAATCTGTGTGTTCTTGTTTTCAGTAAAACCAGTTCAAACCGGTTAGGCTAGACTGTCTAGACTATGAATGCGTGACGTCATAATCACATTCTTGCAATGTTTTTTTTGCACACGGCGCATTTTTTACCTGTATAGTCAGCATAAAAAAAAAACGTAGTACCTACGTATAGTGTAAACAACCCCGTATTTAAGGGGAATAGGATAGGGTTAGTTAGGGGGTTAGGGTTAGGGTTAGTTAGGGCTAGGGGGTTAGGGCTAAGGGGGTTAGGGTTAGTTAGGGTTAGGGTTAGTTAGGGTTAGGGTTAGGGGGTTAGGGTTAGGGTTAGGGTTAGGGCTAGGGTTAGGGCTAAGGGGATAGTTAGGGATAGTTAGGGTTAGTAAGGGGGGTTAGGGTTAAGGGGCTAGGGTTAGGGTTAGGGTTAGGGTTAGGGGGTTAGGGTTAGGGCTAGTTAGGGGGCTAGGGTTAGGGTTAGGGGGTTAGGGGCTAGGGGTTAGGGTTAGCACTCCACTCAGTTGACCCATTTATCCCCTCTACCAATCAAATCTGATCACGTGATTTCTCTCAGCCAATCAGAATGCGGTCCTAGCGGGACCCCTTATACTACTAACACTAGAATTAAACTATGTAACAGGATATTTCCCAATCAACTAATCCCAAAACTTTTACAATCTCAGCAAAATTAAGCCTCAACCAAACAGAATTCTTACCTAAATGATGATTTACAGAGAAATTTAAAGATGCCATTCAATTTCAACTATTTTGTAAATTGCAATATTTCTAGGGTTCGAATCCCGTGAATACAATTAAAAAAAAATAAAATAAAATATTATTTTTTCCGTGTTTTTTTTTTATTGGAAAAGTTTTGTTCTATCAAAATTTTATATATTTCAATAATGAGAATTTTCTGCAATTTGCCAAATCTTTAATTCACAAAACGAAAATGATTATTTTAAATATCTAAAGCTATAGGCATTCTGTACGCCTTATTTGCCCATCTTCTTTGCAGAAAAAAATTGTCCAAGACCTAAATAAGGTTTAATTCCTACAGACTTCACTTTGAGTCGTTCGAATCGGTCTCGGTTTAGTCAAGTTGTCAATACTCATCTTAGCCGGAGGAAAAAAAAGGACTAGTGAGATACTAAAACTTGAGTACAATAGCTAAAAGTAATAACTGAAAATGTGAGCACCATAACAATACAGTCAAAGCCCGAAAGTATAAAATTTTATGGTATCACACAGGTGTACTTTGTTATTTGTGTGAATCCGGTCAGATGCATTCCAAAACGGAATAATATTCAGCGTAAATGTCAAACACGAAAACAAATATGTAAAACAGATTCAAAGCACCTGAGAGAACAGGAATAAACCAGCCAATGCCAGATATTAATTAAGGACAGATGATACAAACAAAAAATGTATGCCTTGATTGGTATATATTTTTTGGGCTAATTGCATTGCAAACGATGCAAATAATAAAGTTCTAGAATATAAAGAAATTGTAAACCTTCTGTGACCTTCAAATTCTACCCTTCTGAAACCATCCTTATCATGGTATACAAATATTTTTCACTTCAAATTCCATTTTTGTGCAACTTTGAACAAAAATTTTAAAAACTTGTTCTTTGCGGTGAAACCTATTCATTTTATTCATTAAAACATTACCCAAGTTGTTATTTTCAAAATTTTTGACAAAAATTTGTTTGTATCATCTGTCCTTAATTAAATAACAATAATTATCATAAAATTAATTGTAAAGAGGACCTGTTGAATACCTGTTACCCGTTTGTTTTTATCTTATTACAGTCGCCTTGTAAACAAATACTTAGACTCGGTCATTCACTCCGACAAGATAGATAGTTGAGGCGTGTTTGTGAGTAAATACTTACTCAGGTCAATGCACTCTCCCCAGGGTCAGCACCGTATTTAGTCCTACCATTTGGTGACACTAATTGGGTCACAGTGATAATAAATGGGTCATTGACTCTGCTAATTATCATTAAACAGGGTCAATAATCACCGAATCAGGGGATATTAGGATGAAATAAAACAACTTTACTCTTCAACCCTATACTGTGTTCTAAGAATCTTTTTCAAACACGTGATGCACTGTAAGATGCAAATATACATCAATGTATTAAATCTTGTACAATTAAACAAGTATTACCATTACACGCTGAGTTTGGACTTCCAGTAAGGCGTGGCATTCTCGACCTTACCTAATTAGCTTCTGAAATTTACACAGCTTCCCTTCACTGTTGAAATATACATATGATAGAAATGCAGCCGAATGTCAACTGGTGTAGTAAATAGCCAATTAAAAGTTCACTCACGGCACAGAGGTGGGGCATAAGTTGTCTCATCTTTATCAACAACAATTTTAAGTTCCTGATGTTATTAATTTCGTAACCAATGAGAATCTACTAGTATTCGCTATTACGTAGCGCCAAGAAAGTCACGCCTACTGAAAGTCCAAAGTAGGGTACCTCCTAAAACGTGCATAGAAAGAGTTGTCTCGTTTTATGAGAATTAAAAAAAAAAAAGAAGAAGCAAGGAACTATATTTTTTAATTTTTTTTTCAACACGTTTCTTTAGATTCCTAACAAGTTGTGAAGATTAGTTATAGTCATAGAAGGAAACATCATTTTAGATATGTAGACTTGTTAAGGCGGTACACTGTTGTCCACTGACTTGCATTTCAACATATAAAATGAAGGAATCTTGTTGAAACTATAAAGGGTCAAATGAGAATAAAATTTTATGAAGGACCGATAACTTTCGTTTTTTTACTGACGTGTTCAATTTCAAATAAAATTTAAAGGTTGATCATTAATTTAAACATTTACAACTTGTCTCGACATAATTTCACCCCAACCCCTCATTATTACCATGGATAATATAACAGTATACACATGTACAGTGTTCTATATTTCTCTAGGGATGAATCTAATTTAGTCTTTTCTTTTGCTCACCTTGTAAATATGCAGACATGATCCCTATCCAAGGACGGCAGAGAGAGAAGTATTCTTATAAATGAATGTTCCACTTGTTAGGTGCAGGTTCTGCGAGCTTGGGATACATCTCATTCCCAGCCTTGATAACATCATGGAAGTTTTGCTATTAGGGACGAACTTGAGGAATTTAATACAGATTTCCTCAGACTCGTGTAACCGTACCATTAGAAGTGACCTTGAGGATAATAAATAAGTCCTCAGAGCATTAGAGGCATCCTTGAGGAGTATGATAAAGTACATAGTTCCTCAATCCAGTGTAACTGTGCCATTAGAGGCGACCTTGAGGAGAATAATAAAGTATACGTAGCTCCTCAAACCAGTGTAACTGTACCATTAGAAGTGACCTTGAGGAGTATTATACTTAACGCAGTGTCCCCTTGACCTTTGATCCATTAGGCGTGGTCTTGAAGGGTATAACACTGTGTATCCCAGACCTCTGTACCGTAGGAAGGGCAAAAAGGGGTAGATGATCCCCCAAATGTCTGTAGCTGTAGTATTAGAACGAACAACTCTACAATGAAACAGGCTATTGACCAACAAGTCGATCAAACAAGGATATCATCAGTATCGTTAAAATTAATCATTTTGCAAGAACTAGATACAAGGACCTTGACGGCAAATACAATCTCTTATTAAGTTGAGTGCTGACTGACGTTATACTTATTATCATCACCACGCCATTACTTACACACTGAATTGTCAACGGATTTTTTTCCGTATGCCTGATTATGATTGGGGGCATTCAGTTGGTGTGACCGGTCCACAGAAGAAGCTTACTCCTCCATGACACCTGATCCGACCCTGATATTTTTAGAGGTCTGTGTTGTTCTGCTCCAGATTCCTACTGTTCCTATAGACCTGGACTTTGGTAACTGTTCGTCTCCACGTTCTAATGTCTAACACTGTTCACTAGACTGATGTAAAAAAAAATCGCGCCACTATTTCTTACAGGCGTTTAAATCCATTCATTTCTTTACCACTCGCAATACGGACACCAAAGCCAGTATCGTGGAACGATTTCAAAGAACCCTCAAAGCACGCATGTGGCGGTATTTCACTCGAAATAAAACCAGACGGTATTTTGAGGTCTTACCGGATTTAGTGTATGCTTACAATCATACCTATCATCGCAGTATCCAAAGAGCTCCAGCTCAAGTGAAGCCCTCGAATGTGTTAAAAGTCTGGAAAACTTTATATGGGGAAGAATCATCACCTAAAACCAAAAAACCCCCCAAATTTAAAACAGGAGATAAAGTGCGCATCAGTAAAGCCAAACGCACTTTTGAAAAAGGATATTTACCGAACTGGACCACGGAAATATTTACCATTGCTTCAACGAGTTCCCGGTCGGTATCCTTACGTGTATCGAGTACAAGATTATAACCAGGAGGAATTAGAAGGGACATTTTACGAGAAAGAATTACAACAGATCATTAAAAAAGACGACGTGTACGAAGTGGAGGAAATCTTGGGGTATAAAAAGCGACGAGTCGGGAAAAAAATCATTCAAGAAGTCAAAGTCCGGTGGAAAGGATATCCCCCAAGTTTCGATTCATGGATTCCCCAAACGGATCTCATCAAATAACACCTCACTGGAAATTTTGTGGAGAGAATATTCCTCGAGAAGAAATTGTGTATTTTGCACAATTATTCATCTGTATTTCCCTCATCATCACCAGTGTGGTCATGTTAGCTTTACACGATTCTAATCGAGAATATTGGATGATCTGTGTGAGTTCTTCGGTGGGTTACATCATGCCTAGTCCTACCATGATGCATCAAACCCCTACGGTCAAGAAGACGACCAATTCACCCAGTAAAAATCCCGGAATCTAAAAATAGATACACTCCTCTCTATATATTAGGAGATAACCAAAGCCTAAGAGGATCATTTCTGATCTGAGTGAGGGACAGAGCACACACGTCATGGAATTTTTAAGCTCAGAGTATCGTTGGAAAATAGTAGAACCTGAAAAGGGTACTACTTTAAAGGGAGAATGGATGAAAAACAAAGAGACATGTATTCAAGATTTCTTTGATCAGAATCCAGGGACAAAAACAGGTCACCATGAAATCTACCTGTATAAGAGATTCAAGTTACCGGACCGCCAAAGAAGCAAACACATGGTCTTATTATACTCCAGACATCTTTTTATGGGAATTCAAATGGAAAATCAATTATGTCTTGCCTCACCAAAGAGAGGGACTCTTGGAAGCATTTGTTTCAAGGGAAATGGATGGAAAAAGCTGGAGATTGTATTAAAGACTATTTGAAAGAAGTGATCGTAAAAGGATAGCAATATATACCTTGGTAACCGTTGTGAAACAGACTATTTGTACATGAGGAGATCTCTTCCCATACAAAAAGAACTGAATCAAAGTTTTGAATGTTTGTTATTATAATGATAGTTCTTGTTTCTTGTTGTTGTTGTTATGAATCATCAAAAAGAAAAAGAAAAACAAAAATTTTGTTGTTTTTTTTCAGCAAATACAAAAAAAAAGTGTTGTTATAAATACAAAGGTCTTAAGGTCTAGAGTCTCAGTCTTAGATTGAACATGGGCGAGAGCAGTGGGTTTTACATGACTTTACCCAGTGATGGGTATATGTCCTCCTTTGCTAACAATACGACTGCTCAATTTAAAACCTTATTACCACAAACAGTGGATTTAACCGACGGAGAATGGGAAGTGGCTTTAACAGAAATGATGTATCCCAATTCATTGAAAAACATTACAGAAAAGGAGGCTTATTTTGACATCCTGATCCCTCAGTCTTTTGCTCCCAGAACAAAGATATCAAAGACCCAAATGTTTTTAAATGGCAGATTTAAAATGAAAACCTTAGACCCAATGCCATTACGTCAATGTCCTGTACTGATAGATTGGGCCCATAATAAACGGCCTTCACTCATTGATCTAGATGGCAAGATGGAAATTAGACGAATTCACTTCAGACCCGGGCCTTACGTTCACCCCAAGGCTTTAACAGAGGAAATAAGTCTAGGACTAGAGAGATCATTGAAAAAAATATGGAAAACCCTTGGTCATCCAGATGAAGAAAATTCTATGAAATTAGTATATTACGAGACCTATGATCGAGTGATGTATCAAATTAATGGAAAAAATGTATTACTCCCTTATGCATTCGTTTCCCCACATCCCTAGCTTATAAGCTAGGCATGGACAGTCAGAAAGTCATTCTTCAGAACGATACAGAAAACATGACCAAATGGATCAACATTAGTTACTTGGGAAACAGTACTGTGGATTTATATGAAAATCTGAAATCCATGTATGTCTATTGTGACTTGATTCAACCCCAGACGGTAGGAAAAAATGCCTTGAAACTATTAAGAGTGGTATTTTGTACATTTCATTTGGAGGATTCAAAACAAGCCAAATGGGAACCCATTCGAGCGGAATATTTGAAACTAAGTAAAAAACATTTCGATACCATTGAGATTCACATCATGACTCCTTTAGGGACTCCCATGCCCTTTGTAAGTGGTAAATCAGTGGTGAAACTTCATTTCAGAAAAGTATACTGAGATGAATGTACCGTTGTTTTGTTCCATCTTATTGGGCGTGGTGGCTTGTTTGGTATGCTGTCTGTATTGTATTCAACCCTAAAAAAGGGTATAAAAGGAAGTCCCCCGAGGACAGAAAGGTCAGTTGAACAAGAGACATGAACCATGCAGTATCATCCCGGATTACTGAGACAAAGAGGACACGGACAGTTTGTCTATCATAAAGGGTTATTACGTCAAAAAGGAGCGGTTTATTTAGGATCCCTATTTGAAAAACAGCAGCTCCTTTAGTCAGCAATCTAGTAGGAGGATTTTAACTCACAGAAACCTCAACAGAAACCACCACCACCACCACCAGGCTATTATCCACCCCAAAACTATCAAAGAGGGGAGGATTTTCTACTGATTTACTGAAAACCGGACAAAACACGCCTTGACTGCTGCTGCTCACAACGGGATTAGACGTAATGGAGATAAATAAGAGATATTTAAAAGACGCAGTCAAAACTGTACAAGCTCTAAAAAAGGAGGTTTTGAGGAATGGTGAAAATATTTGCTTTCAATCGAGGACGAGTTTTTTACCCTTTAGAAAGACAGCAGAAAGGACTTGAAACAGGTTTTGTTTTCCTTCAGAGATATAGAAGAAGAAAATTAAGACCATGAGGAACAGAACAGAAGTCCTGTTAGCCCGAGGAGGTCCTAAGAGAGAAAGGAAAAAACAAGGAGGAATTCCTAAAAGAAAACGTCCTTTAGATGTGTTTGACTGAGAGAGAGAGAGTATAAATAAGACAGTCCAGGGAACAGAAGGTTCATTTGTGAAAACTGAATCCTAGTAGACACATCATGTTACAGCCCGATTCCTGTGCGTGTGGGATGAATAATTAACAATTGTTTGAAGTCCCTCCGACTAATATTGCTTTAGAAGACTCGAAATGGGAAGAATATTACCCCATTTCCAGTACTTTAGATTCGGACACCGCTCCCATCGAATTTGAAATCAAAGGACAAGGAGATCACTATCTGGATTTATCTCAAACTTATGTTCAAATGGTATGTAAATTTACCAAAGACGATGGAAGTAATCTGACTGGGGCAAACAGCACTTCCAGTCCAGTGAATAATATCTTACATTCCATGTTTACGGAAATCGATGTCAGTCTGAATGGAAAAATAGTGACTCCGGGGACGGATACCTATCCTTACAAAGCTTATCTGGAGAAATTATTGTCTTACCGACCCAGAACTTTAAAGACACAGACGAGGGCCTGTAGTCTGTGGGAAAAAGATACGGCAGGACACATGGACGAAGTGGGGTTAGATGACCTTGGTGTAGCTCAAAATAAAACCTTTGATGTAACTCCGGGTGTAAATGGTGGTGCCGACACGGTGACCATTAACGAACCCATCCTCACAGCGTTACCGGCCAATTCTAAAAACGAAGGATTCCGAAAAAGACACCAAGCTATTGCTGACAGTAAGAAAATCAGTTTGCTGGATACTTTACATTTGGATTTGTTTCAACAAGATCGATTTCTACCTAATGGAGTGGACGTCCGTTTGCGATTTAATCGAGCTAGACCTGCTTTCTACATGATGATCAAAGGAGGAAGTACAGGAAAAGTGAAAATATTGAGTATGATCTTGTGGGTGAGAAAAGTCAAACCCACAGCAGTCATGATGAATACCATTAATCAGAGTTTGAATACCCACAGAGCCAAATATCCCTTGAGAAGAGTGGAAGTGAAAACCTTTACCATCCCCACAGGAACTCAGTCTAAGATTACGGATCATCTGTTTCAAGGTTTGATGCCTAAACGTCTCATTTTAGGCTTTGTGGAGAATGCGGCCTTTAACGGAGATAAAACTAAAAATCCCTTTCATTTCCAAAACTTTGGGATCAAGAAATTAGATGTCAGTATCAACGGAGAGACCATGAGTACTCGTTGTTTTGAGCCTAATTTCAACGACGATTTATATCTGAGATCTTATCTCAGTCTGTATCAAGCTCTGGGAAAATTAGGAGAAGATTGGGCTCCGGACATTACCCTAGAAGAGTATAAAAGCGGCTACACTCTATGGGGCTGGGATTTCACCAAAGATCAAGAAGTGCAATCGGATAAATTCCACATCATAGAAACAGGAAATCTGAGAGTAGAAGTGCAGTTTACCAACAATACGGCTACCACCATCAATTGTGTGGTGTATGTAGAATTCGATAACCTATTAGAAATTAACAAACAGAGAGAAGTGAGCATTGATTACTAAAAATGGATACGGGACAATTGAGAGAAGTCTTATCCAGAGAATTCAAGAGTTCTTTTGGAGGGGTGTATCCTGTAGATTTATTACCGGATCAATTAAGACCTGGAGAAAAAGCTGTGGTGGTCAATACGGATCCTCAAGATCGACCTGGAGAACATTGGGTGTGTCTATATGTGAGCAATCCCGTGGTGGAATATTTCGATTCTTATGGATTTCCTCCCTTACAAAAAGAAATTCAAGATTTTATCCAGCGTCATGCTCAACAATGGATTTATAATCCGTATCGCTATCAAGACTGGAATACCGATGTGTGTGGACAATATTGCGTGTATTATTTACATCAAAGAGACAAGAAAAGAAAGAAAACCGACGAGTGGCTATTCCCCTTTGACCAGAGTACGGCTTTACAAAGGGACAGATACGTAGCGAATTGGTTTAAAAACACTTATCATAAATTACCTTGGACAAAAGTGTCAATGTTTTTATCAAAATGTATTGTATTGTTTGCCATTGTTTTGTTGTTTGTTGTTAATTGTTTGTTGTTAAAACTTATAGACTGTCTAGACTGCTAATAATTTTGAATTTTCAGAAAAAAAATCTGTGTTTTATTTTTGTGGGGTTTGTGTTTTCAGAAAATTTTTAACCCTTTTAGGCTGAAACACAAGACAAAAAATGTCTAGTCATTATAATAGATTTACCGGAAGAATTTACCTAAGCTCAAAAAATTTTGAAATAGTAATTTACATTTGTACAACAACACACCAACAACTCTATTTACAATACAGATTTGAAAAGAATGTTTTTACCATTTTTTCCATGATCCTTTAGGTTTTTTGACATCTTTTTATATCTATTCTGCCATCAATTGAAGAAAAAAGATGTTTCCCTAAAAACTGATTCAAAATGGGAATAACCATTTTCAAAAATACGGAACAGAGAAATATTATGTAAATAAACAACAACACAATCATCTTACAATTCCTCTATTTCTGACACACATCAGTATGTTTTGTCAAGGAGGTGACTATGACGGATTATAAATTTATGATTGTTTTTATGACGCTGGATAATTCGCTTGAATTTCTTCACCTTTGTAAAGCATACTTTCCAATTCTGAAATCCATTGGTTTTCTTTGAAATATTCCTCCAGGGATGAAATAATACAAAATGTTCTCCATGGGTATTCGATCTTGATTTAGGATCCGTATAAATCCATTTGACCAACGACAGAGATAAAATCTTGAATTTCTTTTTCTCCAGGTCTGTAATTGATCCGGTAATAAATCTACAGGATACACACTCTCAAAAGAACTCTTCTTAATTGATCCGGTAATTTTTAGCACACCTCTTTTCTTGTCTCTTTGATGTAAAGAACTCTTGAATTGTCTCGGATAAGACTTCTCTCAATTGTCCCGTATCCATTTTTTTTAGTAATCAATGCTCACTTCTCTCTGTTTGTTAATTTCTAATAAGTTATCGAATTCTGCATACACCACACAATTGATGGTGTTAACCGTATTGTTGGTAAACTGCACTTCTACTCTCAGATTTCCTGTTTCTATGATGTGGAATTTATCCGATTGCGCTTCTTGATCTTTAGTGAAATCCCAGCCCCATAGAGTGTAGCCGCTTTTATACTCTTCTAGGGTGATGTCCGGAGCCCAATCTTCTCCTAATTTTCCCAGAGCTTGATACAGACTGAGATATGATCTCAGATATAAATCGTCGTTGAAATTAGGCTCAAAACAACGAGTACTCATGGTCTCTCCGTTGATACTGACATCTAATTTCTTGATCCCAAAGTTTTGGAAATGAAAGGGATTTTTAGTTTTATCTCCGTTAAAGGCCGCATTCTCCACAAAGCCTAAAATGAGACGTTTAGGCATCTGACCTTGAAACAGATGATCCGTAATCTTAGACTGAGTTCCTGTGGGGATGGTAAAGGTTTTCACTTCCACTCTTCTCAAGGGATATTTGGCTCTGTGGGTATTCAAACTCTGATTAATGGTATTCATCATGACTGCTGTGGGTTTGACTTTTCTCACCCACAAGATCATACTCAATATTTTCACTTTTCCTGTACTTCCTCCTTTGATCATCATGTAGAAAGCAGGTCTAGCTCGATTAAATCGCAAACGGACGTCCACTCCATTAGGTAGAAATCGATCTTGTTGAAACAAATCCAAATGTAAAGTATCCAGCAAACTGATTTTCTTACTGTCAGCAATAGCTTGGTGTCTTTTTCGGAATCCTTCGTTTTTAGAATTGGCCGGTAACGCTGTGAGGATGGGTTGGTTAATGGTCACCGTGTCGGCCCCACCATCTTGACCCTGAGTTACATCAAAGGTTTTATTTTGAGCTACACCAAGAGCCTCTATCCCCACTTCGTCCATATGTCCTGCCGTATCTTTTTCCCACAGACTACAGGCCCTCGTCTGTGTCTTTAAAGTTCTGGGTCGGTAAGACAATAATTTCTCCAGATAAGCTTTGTAAGGATAGGTATCCGTCCCCGGAGTCACTATTTTTCCATTCAGACTGACATCGATTTCCGTAAACATGGAATGTAAGATATTATTCACTGGACTGGAAGTGCTGTTCGCCCCAGTCAGATTACTTCCATCGTCTTTGGTAAATTTACATACCATTTGAACATAAGTTTGAGATAAATCCAGATAGTGATCTCCTTGTCCTTTAATTTCAAATTCGATGGGAGCGGTGTCCGAATCTAAAGTACTGGAAATGGGGTAATATTCTTCCCATTTCGAGTCTTCTAAAGCAATATTAGTCGGAGGGACTTGAAACAATTGTAAATTGTTCATCCCACACGCACAGGAATCGGGCTGTAACATGATGTGTCTACTAGGATTCAGTTTTCACAAATGAACCTTCTGTTCACTGGACTGTCCTATTTATACTCTCTCCCCCAGTCAAACACATCTAAAGGACGTTTTCTTTTAGTAATTCCTCCTTGTTTTTTTCCTTTTTCTCTTAGGACCCCCTCGGGCTAACAGGGGTCTTTTTTCTCTTCTGTCTGCTTTCTTCTTTTTCTTCTTCTTCTTCTTCTTTCTAAAGGGTAAAGAGACTCCTCGATTGAAAGCAAATAGACCTGTATTTTTGGCCGCATTGAGTCCGTGGGTTAAAAGAGCAAAAAATCCTCGGCCTTCTGTCGTCTTTTTTTCTTTTGTTTTTTCCCACCACATCCCTGCCTATCTTTTCACTCCGGCCATGAGGGCTTGTTGTTTCCCATGTTTGAGTAAATCTTTGACAAATCCTCGACCTTTTTGTAACCCCATGGCTAACTTTAAAGATCTCTTATTTTTGAGAGTCAAACCTGAGTCTAGCCCGGTAGGGGTATGTTAGGGACTGCTTTTCGAGAGGAATCAGTAAAAAATTTCCTCCTTTTTGAGGTTTCATGTGAGTTTTTAAAATAGCCTACCCAATTTGAGTAATTGGTAGCTGGAGTTCCCGGTGAAAGATTATCCAAGGGAAGGGCTCCTACTTTAAATAGAGATGATAGAACCTACTGTGCCTTTTTGACGTAATAAACCTTTATGATAAGTCCAACTGTGTCCTCTTTGTCTCAGTAATCCGGGATGATACTGCATGGTTCATGTCTCTTGTTCAACTGACCTTTATATCCTCGGGGGACTTCCTTTTATACCCTTTTTTAGGGCTGAATACAATACAGACAGCAGACCAGACAAGCCACCACGCCCAATAAGATGGAACACAATAACGGTACATTCATCTCAGTATACTTTTCTGAAATGAAGTTTCACCACTGATTTACCACTTACAAAGGGCATGGGAGTCCCTAAAGGAGTCATGATGTGAATCTCAATGGTATCGAAATGTTTTTTACTTAGTTTCAAATATTCCGCTCGAATGGGTTCCCATTTGGCTTGTTTTGAATCCTCCAAATGAAATGTACAAGGCACCACTCTTAAGAGTTTCAAGGCATTGGAGCCTACCGTCTGGGGTTGAATCAAGTCACAATAGACATACATGGATTTCAGATTTTCATATAAATCCACAGTATTGTTTCCCAAGTAACTAATGTTGATCCATTTGGTCATGTTTTCTGTATCGTTCTGAAGAATGACTTTCTGACTGTCCATGCCTAGCTTATAAGCTAGGGATGTGGGGAAACGAATGCATAAGGGAGTGAGCATTTTTTCATTAATTTGATACATCACTCGATCATAGGTCTCGTAATATACTAATTTCATAGAATTTTCTTCATCTGGATGACCAAGGGTTTTCCATATTTTTTCAATGATCTCTCTAGTCCTAGACTTATTTCCTCTGTTAAAGCCTTGGGGTGAGTGTAAGGCCCGGGTCTGAAGTGAATTCGTCTAATTTCCATCTTGCTATCTAGTTCAATGAGTTGAGGCCGTTTAGTATGGGCCCAATCGAGCAGTACAGGACATTGACGTAATGGCATTGGGTCTAAGGTTTTCATTTTAAATCTGCCATAAACATCGGGGTCTTTGATATGGCGAGCAAAAGACTGAGGAACCAGGATGTCAAAATAAGCCTCCTTTTCTGTAATGTTTTTCAATGAATTGGGATACATCATTTCTGTTAAAGCCACTTCCCATTCTCCGTCGGTTAAATCCACTGTTTGTGGTAATAAGGTTTTAAATTGAGCGGTCGTATTGCTAGAAAAAGAGGCCATAGACCCATCACTGGGTAAAGTCATGTAAAACCCACTGCTCTCGGCCATGTTCAATCTAAGACTGAGACTCTAGACCTTAAGACCTTTGTATTTATAACAACACTTCTTTTTTTTTGTATATAGGGAAAAAATAACAACACTAGAATTTTTGTTTTTCTTTTTATTTTATTGATTCATAACAATAACAACAAGAAACAAGAAAATCATTATAATAACAAACATTCAAAACTTTTCTTCAGTTCTTTTTGTATGGGAAAAGGTCTCCTCATGTACAAATAGTCTGTTTCACAACGGGTACCACAGGCATTGAATCCTTTTAGGATCACTTCTTTCAAATAGTCTTTAACAATCTCCAGCTTTTTCCATCCATTTTCCTTGAAACAAGTGGTTCTCGGTCCCTCTCTTCGGTGAGCCAAGACATAATTGACTTTCCATTTGAATTCCCATACTTGGGGTCTGGGTCCTAATAAGACCATGTGTTTGCTTCTTTGGCGGTCCGGTAGCTTGAATCTCTTATACAGGTAGATTTCATTGAGTCCTGTTTGTCCTGGATTTTGATCAAAGAAATCTTGAATACATGACTCTTTGTTTTTCATCCATTCTCCCTTTAAACTAGTACTTTTCTACTATTTTCCAACGATACTCTGAGCTTAAAAAATCCAATATGTGTGCTCTGTCCCTCACTCAGATCAGAAATGATCCTCTTGGGGTTTGGTTATCTCCTAATATATAGAGGGTGTATCTATTTTTAGATTCCGGGATTTTTACTGGGTGAATTGGTCTTCTTGGTGGTAGGGGTTTGATGCATCATGGTAGGACTAGGCATGATGTAACCCACCGAAGAACTCACACAGATCATCCAATATTCTCGATTAGAATCGTGTAAAGCTAACATGACCACACTGGTGATGATGAGGGAAATACAGATGAATAATTGTGCAAAATACACAATTTCTTCTCGAGGATATTCTCTCCACAAAATTTCCAATGAGATGTTATTTGATGAGATCCGTTTGGGGAATCCATGAATCGAAACTTGGGGGATATCCTTTCCACCGGACTTTGACTTCTTGAATGATTTTCTTCCCGACTCGTCGCTTTTTATACCCCAAGATTTACTCCACTTCGTACACGTCGTATTTTTTAATGATCTGTTGTAATTCTTTCTGAAAAAGTCCCTTCGAATTCCTCCTGGTTATAATCTTGTACTCGATACACGTAAGGATACCGACCGGGAACTCGTTGAGCAATGGTAAATATTTCCGTGGTCCAGTTCGGTAAATATCCTTTTTCAAAAGTGCGTTTGGCTTTACTGATGCGCACTTTATCTCCTGTTTTAAATTTGGGGGGTTTTTTGGTTTTAGGTGATGATTCTTCCCCATATAAAGTTTTCCAGACTTTTAACACATTCGAGGGCTTCACTTGAGCTGGGGCTCTTTGGATACTGCGATGATAGGTATGATTGTAAGCATACACTAAATCCGGTAAGACCTCTAAATACCGTCTGGTTTTATTCCGAGTGAAATACCGCCACATGCGTGCTTTGAGGGTTCTCTGAAATCGTTCCACGATACTGGCTTTGGTGTCCGTATTGCGAGTGGTAAAGAAATGAATGGATTTAAACGCCTGTAAGAATTCTCGATTGGTAAATTCTTTGCCTTGATCCGATTGAATGCGGACGGGACGTCGACCGTCTTGTCGGAAAATCTCTTGTAATCCTCGAATCATTTCTTTCTCCGTTTTCTGTTTTAAAGGCACCACCCAAGCATATTTAGATAAGACGTCAATGGCACACAATAAAAAGGTATAGCCGTCATTATGTTTCTTTAAACTGGACACATCGGCTAAATCTAATTGCCATTGTTCGTCTATATCCGTCACTCTGGTCTGTTGTCTCCGGAATTTTCGATGAATGGGTTTATGTAAGGTATAGGTATCTTGCTCTTTTAACCATTCTCGTATGGTGTTCAAAGAAATCTTATGTCCCAGACTTTTGACCTGACGATACAAAGTCTGTATGCCTCCATACCCTCTCTTGGGATCGTAATAAATCTCTGTTAAAATGTCTTCTACTTCCTTCTTCTTCTTCTTCTTCTTCATGTCTTAGGCAAATAAGCCAATTTTCTGAAAAGTCGATTTGTTGTTTTCTCTTTTGAAATAGATCTGCTCTGGCTTTCTTTTTCTTCTGGAGGGCCTCCTCTAACTTTAAAATAGGGGAAGGCTTGGATTTTACAGATCGTCTAATAGGGGTCAAAAAAGATGAAGCATCATGAAATCCGCTCTCTTCGTCCTCGTCACTCAAAGCCCCTTTAGGAGTACTGATTTTTCCTGGTTTCTGCATGGCTTTTATAAGGTTTTGATTTTGCACAAGTCCATGGGAGCATGGGTCTCTTTTAAAGCTTGAGCAAATTCATCAAATCCTTTAGGCACCGGATGATTTTTCAGAGGTTCTAGATCTCATGTTTTCAGCCATTAAATCCACAATGTTAGAATCGGGCACTTTTTGACCTCGATAACTGATTTCTCCGTCTTTATTCCAAGTCAAGACTTTGCTTTTCTTTAAATGATTTAATAATAATTCAGCTTTTCTTTGCATGGGTTTATTCACGCTTTGAATGATTTGTTGATCGATCTCGGGATCTGGAGCTGCTGCTGCTGCGGGGGCTGAGGCTAAGGGTGCAGGGGTTTTTTGGGTAGTCGTTGGCTCTCTCGCTTGTTGTAAATAATTCCTATACCGATGAAGTTCTTGACCGTATAAAGCCACTTTTTCTTCTGGGGTTAAATCTTCACGTCTGGTAATCTGGTCCAATTCTTGACCTATACTCAGCGTAGATTGAAATTCCGGAGGTTTGGGGAGTTTTCCTTTGAGTTCATTCAACAGAACTTCAGGTACTAACACCATTTTACGACTCATTTTAGAAGGTTCAAAAGTAAAGGAGCAGCTGCTGAGATTAAAAAAGGAAAAAAACCACCTTTCTGCTTGACTAATAAAGCTCTTCGTCTCTGGACAGATTGAGGTCGAACCAGTCTCCTTAAGATGTGTTTCTTAGGAGCTAGTTTTCGTTTCTGAGCCGAATTGAGAGGTAACACCCCTTTTAATAGGTTGTAGACGATCTCACAAATTTTCAGAATACAATCTCCAGAACAATGTTTTAAAATCCCCGTTTTTAAGGACGAGGAATAGTGAGGGTCCGATAACACTCTTAAAAGAGGGGCATGCGCTCTTAATCGCGTACAACATCCCTTTTTCTTCTTGGCCATCTTTGAAAACAATGAAGAGAAGTCTCTCATGTCACTCCCTTTTATAGTGTCTCTCTCTCTCTCTCTCTTAGGGAGGGGCATACCCTCCGTGTTTGTCACTCTCGTGTTTATCTCTATTTTTCTCCCTGACATAAATTTTTCCACAATATCGGCATTTATATCTCAGACCTTTAGGAAGTTGAGGGGTGGAGGCTGTCAAGGGTTGAAAACGTGTGATTTTAGGGACATGAATGGGAACTTTAATTCCAGGGGAAGAGGAAGAGGGAATGCCCACATTCACTCGAGGAAACACTTCTAAATCGCTAGCTCTTTGACTGCCTATGGGTCCCATAGTACGATCCATTCTCAGTTCTGCTTGTTTCTTGAGTAACTCTCCTATGGTCTTTTGTCTTTGTTCCTTATAATACTGATTGATTTCGTTTTTTAGACTTTCGGGCATGGCTTTACGTTGAGCTAGAGTTTGAGGAGCAGATTTTCGCCTTTTTGCCCCTGTTTTCTTGGGAGGGGCTTTTTTCTTCTTGGGTGGGGCTTTTAACTTCTTTTTTCTACTCTTTTGAGCTGCTCCTCCGACACGGACCATCCAATCTGGAAACACTCTTTGTTTCTTATTATCGACTCTTACCACTACACTCTTTAAACGACGAACCCGTCGTTTTTTAGGACTATTCCATTTGAATAAATGACGAATGATGACTCCACCTAGAAATCCAGCTCCTCCGCGTTTTAAAATAGCTGTTTTTCTGTCTTCGTCACTGGCCGATTGATCGGCAATGATCTTTAAATCTTGACGATGACGATCGATAAACTTTTGAGTCAGTTTATTGATAGGTAAGACCCCTTTCATTAAATTGCGAGCTCCCATGGCAAACCAATTCAATAAGGCTTTACGCCCTAATTCGATTAAATGGGCTCGTTTGGTGGGATCTCGTTCCCGCTGTAAACGTCGTAAGGTTCTCACTAATTTACTCTTGGCTGATGGAGCCATGATGAGAGTGAAATGAATAATGACTCAGAAGAGTGGGAAACACTTTTATTTATACTCTTGAGGCATGTGTATAGTCAACAATTCAAACATTCGACTTCTTAATCGGTATTCGTCTGGGGTCTGGGGACTCAAATCCACGAGAAGATAGCCGTGAGGTACCTGGGTGGCTTCTTGATAAGCAGACATCAAATGAGGCAAAGCTAGCTGACGACTCAATACACTGATCTGAGATTTGTCTCTGGGATTTTTGAATAAGACTAAGTAATGAGCATTCAAACTAATGGTGCGATGAGAGGCAGCTCGATCAAATAAATTCTGAGTGATGTAAATCACACTGGTATTCCGATGATGGGCTTTACGGGTAAACCAATCCACAATCGATTCGATGGCTTTTCCTCCCATCATGTCGTCAAAAATGAGTAAATGGAACACACTCAAATTGGCTACTGATTTCTCGTCGTCTTCTGGAATATTTCGGATGAAAGATACTTTATCTTTTAAAGAAGTGTAAGCGGGTTGCCATTCCCGATAACACCAGACGATTTTTTCGGGCCTGGGGGTGATCCAGTCTAGATTGTTCACTAATGACTTGACGAATTCTGTTTTGCCCGATTTCGAGGGTCCAGCAACTACCATGGTAAATTCGTGTTTCAATTGAAAAGAGGGGAGGGGTGTCTCCTCGGAATACATGTTGATCAATGAAAGAAAAGTTGGGTTCAGGGTCTTATTTATACTTATTCTTATAATTATTTATATAAGAATATTTATTTTATATATAAAAAAAAAAAAACAACACATATAAAAACAATTCAATTTTTTATTTGTAACAACAAACAAACAAACATATCAATAACCATAAGGTAAAGTGTTATAATTCTCTACAATTTGTCTCTTGTCATATACAATTCTATATGTTTTCTCTGAAGGTTTGTTCACCACCTCACAATCACGGGTCCTCTGGATTTTGCTGGGATAGGGGACTTTTACTTCCTCTATTTCTCCCTTGAGCATTTTTTCTAAAGTCTCTGGGCACACCAACTGAGAGGTTCGATGGTTGAGAGTGATCCCTTTGCATTTATGAACCTCGGTTCCTTTGTCCGTCCGGAAACCATAATTTTTAGGGCCTGCCGACATGAATTTGGTGATGTGATCCCCGTCTAATTCGTCGGTCCATTCTCCTAAACTATGACCCAAGGTAGGATTAAAAGCTCCTTCCTTGTGTTGGTAAATGATACTGTCCGTATCGAAATAAAGGCCCCGTTCTTCTAAAGGTTGTAAAGTCTCGTAGAGATGTAAGCGGGCATAGGCGGTGGTAAAACAAGCCAGGATCACGTTTCCAAAGGGACATTCTTCAACGAATTCCTCTTTGGTCTTGAAAATTCACTAGCATCTTGTCTTCAATGGAATCTTCTTTATTGACTAAGAGTCGCATTCCCTTGATGTCGAGAGTCGAATTTTGTAAGAGTTGGTGTAATTCCTCTACTTCGTCCAAGTATCTGACTTTGGGTAATAACAACCGTTGAACAAATTTTCCCCACAGACAATTTAAAAAGAGTTTAGCAATGGTTCTTAACACTGGATTCTTGATACTGATCCTATCCATCATGAATCCTTCTTTGTATAACACTTCTCGAATGTAATCTTGTTCTTGTTCTGAGGTCTTACATTCGGAGGGAAATCCGGACGCTTCCTGTTTGATCTTGAGGAAGGTATCGATGTAGTCTTTAAATAAGTCTTGACTGCGTTCTTTAAAATGCCACACTTCGTAAATTCGCTCTAAGGTATACCCCATGTCCAGGGCTTTATGTAATTCGCTCGTCACCCAAGTGCCCGTGAGACTACGTTTCCGGTCGGTGTGTTGACATGGGTGTTGAGAAGTAGAGTCTTGTTGTTGGGCACACGTGCGACATAAGGGAAATAATAACTTACCTCCCGTCCGATAAGGTAATACGGGTGAAGAGGCCTCGGGGTGGTAAGACCCGACAGTGAATGAGACCGAAATAACTTCTCACGTCCTGGAAGTCGTCTGTGATGATCTCGGGATGCCCTAGGGGAAAAGGTCTGTGTTTCAACACGTAAGGGTATAAGGAACACACGTCCACGTATCTCATGTCCCCTTCTTCACAATATAATTTAGTGGCATTGGTCCGGCCTCCGTACAGGGCTTCTCGAGGTTTCAAAGGATCCGGAATGTCCAGATCTCGTACAAATTGCTGTAAAGTCTCATCTTGTTGCACTTGTTGATCGAAATCGTGCTCCCAGATACTACACACGGTGTACCCCATGTCCTCCAAATCCGCAGTCCTTCCTGAGGGTTTTCTCGTGTAATTGTTGGTAAGTAAATTGGGTCCGGTGAGGATGAGTTTCCGTCTGTAAACTGGGATAGCAAGTGGGGGATCCGTGCCAATAGCATCCGTAAAATTCGTAGACGGTACGAGTCGCTTCCTGGTATCCGTCGACTGTATAATTTCCGATCGGGACTTCGCCTCCGTTTCTGGCATGTCGTATGTGACATCCATTCTGATGACTCATCCAGGTGAGCCATCGACAGGCTTTGGCTGAATATTGTCGTGCCGGTTCATACCCGAGGTTCGGAATGATGGCAATGCTGTGTCTTTAGGCATGAAATTTCGACGGTAGGCTAATCAGCAGCACTGGCAAACGTGATGGATTCCTGGAAAGGATCGATGTTGACCAACTTCTTGAGGGTGCTTCTAAACTGTGCACAGCATTGGTGTAAAATGTTGACGTCCGAGATACAATACCCTACAAACTCTTTCTGGAAATCAAACACTTTTCCCCTCTGTTGGTCGTACCATTCGTAAAAAGCTTTCTCCCTGGTAATTGGGGGATTGGGGCCTTAAATTTCCCGTAATTCTCTTGTTGATGAAAAAATGGGGATAAACCTTCTTCAGCAATGAAAGGCCCGGGAAGAATTGCCTCTCTGAATTAAAGTCCCATTTTTCCCCTGAAAGACAGTTCCCCTTGAGTCACCCTTAATTTAAAGGGAAGAATAAATTGAAATTTAAAAATTTTGCAGGAAAATTTGAAGAAAAGGCGAGAGACCCCGGGGTATGCCTCTTAGTACTGTAGGGGTTGAATAAAGGTCCTAATTTTTTAAGGGGGCCGAAAAGGGTGGCCGGTTGACAAGGGGCAAGGTTTTTTATCTCGCTTTAAGGGATTAAAAAGTTGGGGAATAAGGGATTTGAGTGCTTCAAAAAAAAAATTTAAATTAACCCTTTTTCCTTTTGGGTTTTCCCCCCAACCCATGAGCTTTTTTTAACAACAATTTTATTCCCTTTTAATAAAAAAATTTTCTTAATCCGGATTTCTTCTATAACCCCATTAAAAACGGTTTTTTTAATGGGGTTTTAAAGTCTTGAGCAGGTTTTCAAACTTCCATCACCTTTTTATTTTGCCCCCATGGGACATTAGGGTGGGAAAACAAAAAAGGTACAGCCCAGGGTTTTGGAATTTTTACCAGCGAAGAAAAGAAAAAACCTTACCCCCCCCGGGTAGAGGCACGAAAACGGGGCAACAAAAGTCCAAAAAATTTCCACCCCACGGGGCCCAAACGAGTGGAAAAATTTAATAAATAAAACAAGAAGCTAATTTTTAACCCCATTAACAAGCTTATGAATAAGGGACTTTATGAGGCAGGCCGTTCTCTGTGATTTTTTTCCTACCAATTTTTTTATTCCGGGCTGGATGAGGGGTTTCTACTTTAAAAAGGGGAAATGGCTCTGAAAAAAAAATTATAAAGGGTTTGAAAACCGGC
>NW_026923354.1:0-21643 GCF_032062105.1 Saccostrea cuccullata | reverse complement strand
GATTGAATGCAAGGACGTGCTTGCATGTATTTGCGCAAGCGTCAAATGTACAATGTATTTGAAAAACGGTAACATTTACATTTTAATGACTTTTTATTGATTCTTGGAATATAAAGATATGTTAATAAATTAGACAACATGCCATGATCACCTTGCATGTGCATGCACGTGCGTTTGCCTGCAATGCGTTAAATGACAAACAGTTGATATCACTGTAGCTTTTAAAAATTCTTCTATGAAATCCTGCGATAACTGATTATCACAATTGAAATTGGCACAAAAAGGGACTTGGGGAGCGTTTGGGGAACATCTGTAACGGTCCCCGTTACAATTAGAACTAGTTAATATTGTATCATCTCATCTCTTTATTGGTCCAATGTGGGAATATCACCATACTATCGATAATGATGTTGTGTAAACATGTTTATATGTATAATCGTAGGATTACCCGAATCTCCTCCATGTAAACATTTGAATCATGCACATTATATATGTGCAAGACCCGTCATCCCCAATTCTTACCTTTATCATCTATGAAATTAATTCCTTAGTCTTTTCCTTACAATTCCCTTCTATTATCCCCCTATTACAAACCCTTTTACGGTTAATCCTTCAGCTAGGCTGATAGCTCATCTCCTCCAAATATGAGGAGATGAGTTATCAAAGTAAGCTGGTTACATAGTAAAGTAAGTTCCGTTCACTGAGTAGGTCACCATGACCTACTTTTTACATACCATTTTTAGTCATTGTTATATTACGATTTAATGAAAATTGTTGCAAGTTCTAAAATGTATCAGATAAGCATTTCAGGTTACACTGTGCAATGCAATAAGTATTCTGTTGTGCGAGTGACATTTTGTAATTCATGGAGATTCATCAAGTACATTATAAGTGAAATGTAGTCAGACTAAAACATCTTTTGAAGATGAATATAATATCGTTACCATTTAGGTACAAGAAAGACATAGACAAAATATGAAGAAGATGAAATGAGGAAATATTTTAAGGAACATTTCGATGAGACTACGTAAAAAACTTGTCCAAGTAGAGTGGAATGTCAAAGAGCGATTGACTTGACCAAAAAAATGGTGGATACATTCGTCTTAAAAAATGGGAAACCGTAAAAAAGTGAGTGAACAATTTTCGTTGCAGCTCTGTCAAGAAGTAAA
Source organism: Saccostrea cuccullata (assembly GCF_032062105.1). NCBI lineage: Eukaryota > Metazoa > Mollusca > Bivalvia > Ostreida > Ostreidae > Saccostrea > Saccostrea cuccullata. The sequence continues at coordinate 20,474 of NW_026923354.1, read as the reverse complement.
AAAGAAATGTGCATTAGGACTTATTTTTATCGTGTTTGTCCTGCATTTTTCTATTCCGATTTTTGCTTTGCTTAACTCTGTTTCCAGGTAAATGGACCAGAATTTTTTGTCAAACATAACACCGGTTCCATTTAGTCAGATCTATACTCTGTTAAATTCTTTTCATTGCATTTGTTTTTTTTTGTATGATTTTGAAATATTCCCTTTAAATACTTATACTCCAAACAAGGAGCTGCGATGAGGAAAAGGTGTTGGACCAGTTCTGACCAATGTTTTATTGAAAGAATTCCAGTTTTACTGTATCTTAAGTCTAGGAAGCGCTTTCAAAAGAAGTGTTGTTTTTTTTTTTTTTGTTTTAAATTCATTCATGCTTTAATTTCAATTATTTATTGACCAAATATGTTGCCATACAACTATAAAAAGAGAGTTATATATTAATTTCTCTGCACTCTGTGCATTATAGGTGTTGCTAAAAAAGACTCGCGCAAGTGATGGCACGTGGTACCAAAATCCAGATACGAACACTACCTGGTTAGCTTAACCTACATCACATAGAAAAGCTAAACATATTGAGAATAATGTTTTTCAGAGCAATTTTTCTAACTTGAATATTTAGATAACAAATGGTAACTAGTGCTAATTGTAACGGGGACCGTTACAGATGTTCCCCAAACGCTCCCCAACTTTTTTTTGGTGCCACTTTCCCTGTAAGCTTCATTAAATAAGACAAACTCTATGCATTTGAGGCTTTAACAACATTTACCCAGGAGAAAGTACCAAGTTCATTCAAATTTTAGAATTCCACGCGTGCGCATGTGAATGCATGTGCGTAATGACCATATCATCTTGTCTATACAATCTTAATATTTGAATATACTAAATATTAAAGTAATTAATCCAAAAGTATTAAAAAAATACTCTCGTTAAACTGTATTTTTGATTTTACTCATTTCACGTGGAAGCACGTGCATACATGAGCATAATGACAATATCTTCTTGTAGAAGTCCATTACATCTATCTATGTTCTAAATCCCACCCCGTTTGGTTGAAAACCAAGGGAGTTATAGCTGTTTAAAGTTTCAGCCAATCAGATTGCAGTGCACGTACACGCACGTGTATGCATGTGCATGATGACCATACCACCTTGTAGAAGTCTATTATATCTATCTATGTTCCAAATCCCATCCTGTTTGGTTGAAAGCCAAGGGAGTTATAGCTATTTAAAGCATAAGCCAATCAGATTGCAGCGCATGTGCATGCACGCTTTTTCTTGATAATTGCTATATATTTTATTGTAGGATATCCTAATACATGCTTATGTTCAAAATTTCAAAGGATTTCGTCAAAAAACAAGAAAGATATTGAGACTTTAGTTTCAGCCAATCAGAGCAAAGCGCACGTGCATGCGCGTGAGATCTTGCTTTTTTGACCATGTCATCTTGTCTATGCTTCTAATATATACTTATAATATGAGTTTCAAAGCATTTCATCAATAATTTAAATAGTTACGTCTGTATCAATTATGTTGGACATTTCTCATGTTGCACGTGCGAGCTCTTGCAAGCACACGTGCATGCACATGCTTTCATGACAATTCTTATATTACAGGCTGTAGATCTCCCTAATGTATAACTATGTTCAAAATTTCAAATGATTTTATCAAAAAACAAGAAAGATATAGAGAATTTAGTTTCAGCCAATCAGAGCAAAGCGCACGTGCAAGCGCGTGCAATCTTGCTATTTTGACCATGTCATCTTGTGCATACTACTAATATATCCTTACATTATGAGTTTCAAAACATTTTGTTAAAAAATAGAAAAGTTACGGTTTTATCCATTATATATTGGTCATTTCAAGTTTTGCACGTGCGCGCTCTTGCAAGCACGTGCGCGCAAAATGACCTTGATTCCGCAAATCTACATAACATGTCTACTGACCCTAAAAACATTTCACCTAAATCGGATGTGTAGTTTACAAGATCATTCGCGGACAAAATTTTCCCGAGAAGAAAAATAATAATAATAATAACAAGTGCTAATTGTAACGGGGACCGTTACAGATGTTCCCCAAACGCTCCCCAACTTCCTTTTGGTGCCACATTCCCTGTAAGCTTCATTAAATAAGACAAACTCTATGCATTTGAGGCTTTAACAACATTTACCCAGGAGAAAGTACCAAGTTCATTCAAATTTTAGAATTCCACGCGTGCGCTTGTGAATGCATGTGCGTAATGACCATATCATCTTGTCTATACAATCTTTATATTTGAATGTACTAAATATTAAAGTATTTAATCCAAAAGTATTTAAAAAATACTCTCATTAAACTGTATTTTTGATTATACTCATTTCACGTGGAAGCACGTGCATACATGAGCATAATGACCATACCTTCTTGTAGAAGTCCATTACATCTATCTATGCTCTAAATCCCACCCCGTTTGGTTGAAAACCAAGGGAGTTATAGCTGTTTAAAGTTTCAGCCAATCAGATTGCAGTGCACGTACACGCACGTGTATGCATATGCATGATGACCATACCATCTTGTAGAGGTCTATTATATCTATCTATGTTCCAAATCCCATCCTGTTTGGTTGAAAACCAAGGGAGTTATAGCTATTTAAAGCATAAGCCAATCAGATTGCAGCGCATGTGCATGCACCCTTTTTCATGATAATTGCTATATATTTTATTGTAGGATATCCTAAAACATGCCTATGTTTAAAATTTCAAAGGATTTCGTCAAAAAACAAGAAAGATATTGAGACTTTAGTTTCAGCCAATCAGAGCAAAGCGAACGTGCATGCGCGTGAGATCTTGCTATTTTGACCATGTCATCTTGTCTATGCTTCTAATATTTACTTATAATATGAGTTTCAAAGCATTTCATCAATAATTTAAATAGTTACGTCTGTATCAATTATGTTGGACATTTCTCATGTTGCACGTGCGAGCTCTTGCAAGCACACGTGCATGCAAATGCTTTCATGACAAATCTTATATTACAGGCTGTAGATCTCCCTAATGTTAAACTATGTTCAAAATTTCAAATGATTTTATCAAAAAACAAGAAAGATATAGAGACTTTAGTTTCAGCCAATCAGAGCAAAGCGCACGTGCAAGCGCGTGCAATCTTGCTATTTTGACCATGTCATCTTGTGCATACTACTAATATATCCTTACATTATGAGTTTCAAAACATTTTGTTAAAAAATAGAAAAGTTACGGTTTTATCCATTATATATTGGTCATTTCATGTTTTGCACGTGCGCGCTCTTGCACGCACGTGCGCGCAAAATGACCTTCGATTCCGCAAATCTACATAACATGTCTACTGACCCTAAAAACATTTCACCTAAATCGGATGTGTTGTTTGCAAGATCATTCGCGGACAAAATTTTCCCGAGAAGAAAAATAATAATAATAATAATAATAAGAAACAGAGTAAAAACAATATGTTCCCCAACTTCGTTTGGGGAACATAATAATAATAACTAGTGCTAATTGTAACGGGGACCGTTACAGATGTTCCCCAAACGCTCCCGAACTCCCTTTTGGTGCCATATTCCCTGTAAGCTTCATTAAATAAGACAAACTCTATGCATTTAAGACTTTAACAACGTTTACCCAGAAGTGTACCAAGTTCATTCTAATTTTAGCATTGCACGCGTGCACATGTGAATGCATGTGCGTAATGACCATATTATCTTGTCTACACAATCTATATATTCTACTATACTAAATATTAAAGTATTTAATCAAAAAGTATTAAAAAATACGCTCATTCAAGTGTATTTTTAATTTTACTCATTTCACGTGCACGCACGTGCATACATGAGCATGGTGACGATACTTTCTTGTAGAATTGTATTACACCTATCTATGTTCTAAATCCCACCCCGTTTGGCTGAAAACCGACGGAGTTATAGCTGTTCAAAGTTTCAGCCAATCAGATTGCATCGCACGCACACGCACGTGTATGCATGTGCAGGTGACCATACCTTCTTGTAGAAGTTCATTATATCCATCTATGTTCCAAATCCCACCCCGTTTGGTTGTAAACCAAAGGAGTTATAGCTACTTAAAGTTTCAGCCAATCAGATTGCAGCGCACGTGCATGCACGTGTTTTTATGATAATTGCTATATATTATGTTGTAGGATATCCTAATGCATGGCTATGTTGAAAATTTCAAAGGATTTTGTCAAAAAACAAGAAAGATATTGAGACTTTAGTTTCAGCCAATCAGAGCGAAGCGCACGTGCATGCGCGTGAGATCTTGCTATTTTGATCATGTGATATTGCCTATGCTACTAATATATCCTTATATTATAAGTTTTAAAGCATTTCATCAAAAATGTAAAAAGTTACGCCTATATCAATTAAATCGGTCATTTCACGTGTTGCACGTGCACGCTCTTGCAAGCACGTGCGCGCAAAATGACCTTCGTTCCGCAAATCTACATAACATGTCTACTGACCCTAAAAACATTTCACCTAAATCGGATGTGTAGTTTACAAGATCATTCGCGGACAAAATTTTCCCGAGAAGAAAAATAATAATAACTAGATACGATCTCGTTGCGAGCAACGAGTGGGTCTTCCGTTCGATTCTTGATGAGATGAGATCAGATTTTGATTGAGATTTTCATTCTAAAGTAATGATTTTCCATTTTCTTTAAAAAGACATTGAACAATAAAGACTTCTAAAATCGATCGACTTTCTCCACTAGGCACTTTCGGAAAATATCCTGACCATGTTGCAACATGGCAACATGTCTTCTATCATCCCAGAACATTTCAGCTTTCCAGATTGGGCCGTTTTTGAGTTTATTTACAGTCGTTTGGTCAGTTCCGGACGGATTTTGGCCAGTTCCGAATAATTATAAATTTAAGAGCAAATGCATATTATAATACATTCAAAGGTATCGAAATAAATTGTTGCCTATTGTAAGAAGGCTTATTTATGACTGTTTGAATTATGCAATGTTTTGACTATTTGCTGTCAGTTAGCGTGCGTTATTGTACTTGAAAGAGTCGACATATCTTTACAATACAACAAATCTGAATTACCGCGACGCGTAAGTCTGCAGAAAGACCTTTGTAAAGACACCGATTTTTCAAATAAAACAACATTCTAGGTATCAAAAGTAAGTTTGATATGTACTCTAACAAATACTAAAAGCTTGTTTAAAATCAATAATTGGAACATTTGGAGATATCGGAACATTTTCGTGTTATCATTTTACTAGTTCTGGATACCCATTTTAACCACCATTATAAATTCATTCTTCGATGTTTTCTTCATTGTAAACGTGACTTATTATACACCCTCTTGAGAAGCAGTGGGACGGGTATATAGTGATGCTATTTTTGCGAATCCATTCATGTGTATATCCGTCCGTCTGTTTGTACGCCCGTCCCTCTAATACGCTTTAGGGTACCCATTTTTTATCCACAACTCCTTTTCTACTACTGAATGAAATTTACTGAGGCTTCACAGAATTAAATGAAGCTTTCACAGACTCTTTGTTTAGTCTTGCCAAAGGACATTTTCTATTTTTATGCTTTCATCTGGCATAACATTTGGGCTCCTTTAGCTTACCATGGATGCTGACATTCTTTCTAATATTGAAGGGTATATCCATCTCTTATCTGCTATTCCTCCATTCCACTGAATGAAATTTAATGATACTATATTAGGTTATTTATTACATTGTGCCATTGTACATGTGACCTCTAATTTTGACTAATTTCGGGTCTGCCAGAGAGTCATATAAGGACACTTATCTTAACTTGCGAAATATTTTTTTAAGGGGAAGGCTGAACCTTTATTAAACAATATTTAATTCCTCCAGTCAATAAATTACTTTGACAAAAAACTTCAATTTTGAAATAATGCCTCGTACTATCTATAGCACCACCGATTCCGTTTCTTATTCGGAACTGGTCAAATAATTGTACGGACAATTAAGGAGATCGTCTAAATTCTTATGAAAGGGCGATAACTTCTGACTGTAAGTGAATATCCCTAAAATTCTACGCCTAGAATTAACTTCAGATGTCAACACATCTACCATGAAAATTTGAATCAAATCGGACAAGACTTCTCTGAGAAATCTTCTGCACATATTTTGCGAAGAAAAATGGAAGAATTATAATAAGAAAAGTAAAAGGGAAACAAAAGAATAATAAAAGGGTCTTGTACCTTGTAATTTACGTTACAGTAATGATACTCGGTGTTTCTCTTTTGATGTTATAGTTTTAAGAAATCTGTGTTTGAATATGAATCATATTTATAAACTTTTCATATATTAAGTTTTTGTACAATACAATGGTATAAAATAAAACTGGGAAATCTCTTAAAAATAAAACGAAAAATATTAATTCCACAAACTCTATCTGAAAATATCATTTTATTCTCAGAATGTGTTAGTTGCGCTCTCCGAAAAAAAAAATATATTAAGTTGATATTAAGACCGGTCTTTCAAAACTTTTTTTTCTGAGAGCTACAGATCATTAGCTAAGAATTGGTGTACTAATTTAGGAGGAACATCTCAGTCTAAAGAAGCCAATATTAATTTTTTTTCTTTTTTTGGTGTAACAGCTATAGGAGTTAGCGTAAGTTTATATGCGCCCCCATTATTTTTGTCAAATGTTTATTTAAGCTCATTTTATTCTTTGAATTTTTAACGATGTATTAATCAGCCCTTTTGATCTTTACTATTAAATTAAGTTACAGGCCTATGGACTTTTAATCCTGAGTATTGTTCGATCGTTATCTCGCTGAATTGTCTAAATGTTGATCTTGTTATTATTTCATTTTTTTGTCCCTGTAATGTTATTGCTATTTTCTCATTATATCCTTTTCGATATATTATATTTTCTGTAGACCATATCTACAATATGTCTTGATATCACACCAATCATATCAATACATGTATCTGTTTACATTAGTTCATAAAACTTCGAAGTATATACCGTACGACTTGTCGAGACCCGAATTTTTTTCCTCTAGGCAATCGGTAAATCTAGTCTTCCGCTTGTTGGCAATTGATACTGCTGATTCGGTAATTAATACGCATGTCTTCTAAAGTTTTTTGCAATAATGGATTTATTCGAATCTAGGAAATGTGCCTGAAAAATTTAAATAAATTTTGTGCGCCGGTAAAAAAGAAATCGCAAAAGATCCAAAATCCGGGAATTTTAGGGGGACTATATTTACCACTTCCCTTATTTCTGGCAGATCGATAAATTGCGCAGTTAATGAGCAGTTGCAAAAGCTGAAACCTAAAACAATTGAACAGAGAACCAAGCGAAATTATTGAATAACAAGGCAGAGCGTGTTGTCAGAGTTGCTTTTCATCGTAAGTATTTCAGAATGTTTGTTGATTTTAAAATAGATGTAGTAGTGTATAAACAATCTGTAAATAATCCGCGCCATTTTGATGTAAGGAGGAAGAAGGCAACGGATGATGACCAGGCTGTGTGCGAGGTATAATGGCAGAAATAGTTCTAGCAAAGACGAAACGACACCCGCGTCTTATTTTATAGTTACAATTAAAACATCAAATATGCATTCAACATTTATTTTGTTGTTGTTGTTTTTTTAATTATAAATCATTGCATTTAAGGACCATCTCTACACTATTGCAAAATATTTTTTTTGACATTGAGAAAAATTTATTGCTTAAAGGAGTTAATATTGTGCTTATATGTATGGAGCGTGGCATTTACATCTGGGAAAAATATTCAAAGACAACACAGTATCAGCAGAGACATATAATTTTATGTCTCAGGTATCAGTGAAAAGATATCGCTGTTAATTACTTCAGTAGAGAAAAAACATGTAAATCACGTGTTCAGTTAATTTATCCTGGCCTTTTAAAATGTTGAGAATACTTGAATTGATTACAAATTGAGTAATATTGTGTAAAAATATTTTTATATTAGAATTTAGTTCTAAGGGCAGATCACTCTAACTGCAGAAAAATACCTTAGAATCAGAACTCTTCAGTGTGCAGTGTACAGAGGTTTCTTAAGGCAGTGTTATGAATAAATCAGCGATAGAGTTCAGTTTAAACCCTTAAGGTACTTGGACACACATTTGAAGTTAATTTTCTCTGTATAAGTTCACGAATTATGTATTTGAGTAGCATTTTACACAAAAATTAATTAAAATCTTAATTCATTAAAAAGATATTAAAACTTCTAATTTTTTGACGGGTTTGATTGACACATCCTTTTACTTTCACAATTTTTAATTTTTAAAGTGGCAATTTTTTGTATTATTGAGAAATATTAAAACTTAAATCCAGAAAAATGATTGTATTCAGAGTAGAAATGTTAGAAAGCAAAACTCTTTCTGTGGTGTACAGAGTCTAGCAAATGGAGCACACTTATGTTACATGTATGTACACAGTTTTTTGAGTTGGCTCGCGTAGCGAGCTACTCCCTGTTGACATAGCCGTTTCAGAGCTGTAAAATTTTTCACGCATTCATCAAGGTGATCCATACGCCAAGTATAATAGTTCTAGCAAAAAATGCTTTGGTTTGAGTGATTGTATAAACTTGAGAGGTAAAAACTGTATAAAATTTCATACTGTAACATTATTTATGCCTTCATGCTTTTAAAGAAATTTTTGACTAAATACCTGTACGATGTTCAATTACTGATGTACAATTACTGCGTATAAATATATGTTCAAGTATGTTAGGCGGATCTAATCTTCCCATCTGAAGTTTATTTATAATTGACCTAGAATACTCCCTAACACAAACACCTGCTGATCTCATTAGCTGCAGCTAGTTGTTGTTGAAAATCTATTTTTAGAATCCAGATTTGCTTTGGGAATCTTTAACCTAATTATTCCATAACACTGACCACTTCAGCTAATGTGCTGAAATTCATTGTAGAATCCAGTCAAAATAATACGGAAGCCCATTAGTGCCAACCTGTATATATAAAGGAAAGCAATATACACTTTATTTATGAACCGAACATGGATCAGACATATAATATTCAATCTATTAAGATGCAAAATAAACTGAATATATTAAGGTATGGTGCCCAGATGTATGAAAAAGTGCAATTGACTCGAGCGAGTCAACTCGCAGGCCCTTCAGGCCTTTGATTGTAAACTAAGCAAGAGCCTGTTTTGTTTTAATGTTTACAATTCACCGGGTGCGTTTAAACGCCAAAGTTTGCTCACCACAACTGCATGGACTGACAATATATTGTGTGCTTATTTTTCTTTCGAACATGTCTATTCTGATTTTCTTGGATTTTAGTATTATTATTTTTCATTAATACAGAACAAGATTGCCATTTTCCAAAGGATTAAGAATAAAATAAAAATTTGTGAAAGTTCAAGGACGTGTCAATAAAACCTGCCAAAAAAATGAAAATTTAAATAACTCATAAATGAAATAAGATTATTATTAATTTTTGTGTGAAATTCTATTAAAATGTATAGGTCATAATATAATAGAAAAAAATTAACTTCAATCTGTGTTTAAGTATCTTTAAGGCCATAAGAGAGTCATCCATTGAAGCTAAAATTTTTATGACATTTTCATTAATTCATCAGGTCCATCCCTAACACTTTCTAAATACATAACTATGAGTAGCTACATGGTAACTTGGTATTTATACCTGGACAAAGTAGCTATTTTTACTTCTTTTTTGCTTTACTTACGCTTACTGGTGAAATGTAGGAATGACGCAATATAAAGAGCAGCTATTTTCTTGATACAGTCATACTGTTGATCAATAAGTCAAACTTTTGACATTTTTATCTTACTTTGTAGATTTGTATTTCTATGTAATCAAATTGTAAATTATAAAATAATAATTTTCTTGCTTAATATTTTTGCATTTATCATTTGTATGACTGCATTTTTGAATTTGCTGCTCACAATATTGTGCTGTTCTTGATTTTGACTAAAAAATCTACGTAAAACAAAAAGTACTTAAAAATATCTACTTTGAGTTGGTGTTAAATATCTATGTAGCTATAAGAAGCTGCAAACTGTGAAATCATAAAAAAATTGTGGTGATTAAATTTTCATTGTTTTAAAGGTATGTCAAGACATGCCGCTATGAATTGATGTCAACCACAAGATTTTAAATGATACATAAATAAGAACTTGTTTATTCTTAATCCATGAAATCAAAAACCCACAAACCAAGGTCAAAACTAATAAAATGTTTGTTTACTAGCCTAGATGTTTAGGAATGGGTAGGTTGGTAGGAACATTTTTTTCTACTGGACTTCAAATGAAATAAATATTAAAATAAAAAAAAACTCAATATGTTCATGTTCATATATTATGTATCTATAAATATTCTTTGTTATTGGAGCTTGTACTTCAAGAAACAAAATGTCTTAGTACATTTGGAAATGTTTATTAATGTTAACAAAAGTGTTATTGAAAAGTAGAATAAGATATTTTGAGTTGGTCTAATTTTCATGGGTCGGTCAACTAAGGGCAAACAAACAAAATTGTAATTTAGGCCAAAGAGATTTTTGCAAACTTTGAAAATTTGTTATTTTGTTTTTTTAAAATTTGTAATTGTTATGACCCCCGGGGGTAGGGCGGGGCCAAAATGGCCGATCAAAGTTTTACATAGAAATATATAGGAAAATTCTTTTAAAATCTTCTTCTCAAGAATAGCCTAGCAATAATTGATCATATTTATATGGAAGTATCCTCAGGTATTGTAGATTCAAGTTTGTTCAAATCATGACCCCTGGGGGTAGGGCGAGGCCACAATGGCTGACCAAAGTGTTACATAGACATATATATAGGAAAATTCTAAAAATCTTCATCTCATGAACAGCCAAGTCATAATTGATCATATTTATATGGAAGCATCCTCAGGTATTGTAGATTCAAATTTGTTCAAATCATGACCCCGTGGGGTAGGGCGGGGCCACAATGGCTGACCAAAGTTTTACATAGAAATATATAGGAAAATTCTTTAAAAATCTTCTTCTCAAGAATAGCTAAGCCATAATTGATCATATTTATATGGAAGCATCCTCAGGTTGTGTTATTCAAGTTTGTTCAAATCATGACCCCCAGGGTAGGGTGGGGCCAAAATGGCCGACCAAAGTGTTACATAGAAATATATAGGAAAATTCTAAAAATCTTCATCTCATGAACAGCCAAACCAAAATTGATCATATTTATATGGAAGCATCCTCAGGTATTGTAGATTCAAGTTCGTTCAAATCATGACCCCCGGGGTAGGGCGGGGCCACAATGGCCGACCAAAGTTCTAGATAGAAATATATCGGAAAATTCTTTAAAAATCTTCTTCTCAAGAATAGCTAAGCCATTATTGATCATATTTATATGGAAGCATCCTCAGGTTGTGTTATTCAATTTTGTTCAAATCATGACCCCCAGGGTAGGGTGGGACCAAAATGTCCGACCAAAGTGTTACATAGAAATATATAGGAAAATTCTAAAAATCTTCATCTCATGAACAGCCAAGCCATAATTGATCATATTTATATGGAAGCATCCTCCGGTATTGTAGATTCAAGTTTGTTCAAATCATGACCCCCAGGGTAGGGCGGGGCCACAATGGCCGACCAAAGTTTTACATAGAAATATATAGGAAAATTCTTTAAAAATCTTCTTCTCAAGAATAGCTAAGCCATTATTGATCATATTTATATGGAAGCATCCTCAGGTTGTGTTATTCAAGTTTGTTCAAATCATGACCCCCAGGGTAGGGCGGGGCCAAAATGGCCGACCAAAGGTTTACATAGAAATATATTGGAAAATTCTTTGAAAATCTTCTTCTCATGAACAGCCAAGCCATAATTGATCATATTTATATGGAAGCATTTTCAGGTAGTGTAGATTCAAGTTTGTTCAAATCATAACCCCCGGGGGTAGGGCGGAGCCACAATGGCCGACCAAAGTTTTACATTTCTAAGCCAAGCCATGAATGATCATATTTATAGGGAAGCATCCTCAGGTAGTGTAAATACATGTTTGTTCAAATCATGACCCTGGGGGGGGGGGGGGGGGTAGGGCGGGGCCACAATGGCCGACCAAAGGTGCTCAGGTGAGCGATGTAGCCCATGGGCGTCTTGTTCTATTTGTTATCAACTTTAACATTTGCCATAACTTTTGAAAAGATTGAGATAGAGACTTCCTATTTAAAATGCATATTCCACTAAATAAGCACTTTCAACTGACATCAAAGATAATGACTTTTTGACCTTGACTGTGACCTATATTCTAAAAATAGATTTTTCGAACTTTCGGTATAACTTTTGAACCATAGGAGATAGAGACTTTACATTTGGTTTGCTTACTTCACTAATTAAGTGCTTTCAAACCACACCGAGGTCAATGATCTTGTGACTTTGACTGTAACCTTTATGCTAAGAATAGCTTTTTTGAACTTTGTTGCCACCAGGGGCACAGTGTTTCACAAACACATCTTATTCTTTAGGGCAGTTCTAGTAATCTATGGCATATTATGAATGTTTTTTCAGATGGCAAAGAGAAAGAAAATGTCTACAAGACAGCGAATGCTACAAGACAAAATAAGAAAAAGAGAACAGAGGCAAAAGCCTGCAGGGACTTTGCAAGATGATGTTTCAGCTTTGACACCACAACAGTCTGCTGTTCTCTGCGGGACAGTAGATGGAGCTGATTCAGCTCCTCCCGGTAATTTTCCGGGGCTTGGTTCGATGGGGTTTCCACCTAAAGAGGAAAAACCCCTGGCCAGGGTGCAGGCCTCACCTCGAGTGAAAATGCATTCACCTGCCCCGAGGTTGTCACCTCCTCGGGGAAGTCGTCTGTTTGTCCATGACGAGGGCAAGGCACCGTCCACTGACTCCCCACCGTGGGTTTGTGCTCCACCGAGGGCACCTGGATCGGACATAGTGCATATGTCTGATCCAGCAGGACAGGCGCAGCTGGATACCTCCAGGATGGAGGAGACCAGTAGAATATCAAAAGATGAGGGAACTTTAACGAATACTAAACAGGAATCTAAACGAATATACAATGGAAACTTGAACGAAAAACCTGATATTATAGAAAGTATAAACAGAGAAACAGATATGTTGGAGACTGTAGATAGTATGTTGGATTTCAGATATGATAAAGAGATCATGGAAAATGTCAGAAAGTCAAATGATGAAACTGAAGATAAGGAAGAAATGAAGGAAACAAATGTAAGTAAGGATTTTAGAAAATGGAGTGAGGAAGGAAGTTGTGAAAGTTTGTACACTGTATCTGTCCAGGGCTCTTTCCATCAAGCTGATCCTATGTTTGGTGACACTGCAGGAACTCAATGTGTAGCAAATTGTTTATCAGGTTTAGCTTATCATGTTCTGAAAAGTGCAAATATCTGGCAAACATCTGATGTCAACAAAGTTTTAGTGAATGGCGATGAACTTTACACATACTTGCAGAACTGCTCTTCAATTACAAGTAGATATTTGTTAGTGGAAGAGTTACCACGGTATTTTGAATGTTTTAGCAACACATTTGACTTTACAGTGAAGGTCTCGGTACCAAGTTTAATCAGTCTATCAGAGGAGGAGCCATGTTATGAAGATTTTAATGCTTATCCTCTTTTTGAAGCTCTGCAGATAGCACTTACCGATACAAATGGGTGCTTTGTGTGTTTCGGAGGAAATACCCTTTTAATAGGGAAGACTAATGATGGGTTTTTCACATTTGATTCACATGCACGATGCCCTCGTGGATATCTTAGTGTTAGAGGAAAGAGTACAAGAATTTTATTGACGGATGTTCAGGATGTGTACCTGCATCTTAGAACACTGGCTGTTTCTATGGGTTTTTCAAATACTGTTGCAGTTGAATTAACTGGGGTGTTGTGTTCACTTAAGCATTTTGACACTGCAGAAGTGTATGAGGTTAAAGGATTTGAAAAACATTTGGAGGGATTGAAAGATTCTGGACAAGGTCTCTTGATATCAAATCAGTCAGAAGCTAAAGAAACAGGCTTGAAAGGTTCAGAGCAAGGTGGGTTATTGTCAGATCAGTCAGTAATATTACAGGGTAATGATGTAATCGTTATGGGTGAGGAATTCCAACAACATGATTTTATTCCTTTGTCTGTTGAGAAACAAAGGGAATTGTGCAAAAAGTTGGGAGTACCATATTGTGTTTCTGCACATGAATACCATGCAGGATCTGTGGAAGACATGGATAAACCCAGAAACTGTAAAGATATTGAGCAAGATGGAAATTGCTTTTTTAGGGCAGTATCATTCAGCCTAACAAACTCTCAGAACTATCATCAACATATTCGTGAGGCCGTTTGTCAACATCTCCTGAACCATGAAACAATGTTTCAACAGTTTATGAGGTCAGAGGGATCTATAAGGTCATACTTACTTCACTGTAAAATGTCTGAAATGGGAATATGGGCTACTGAGTTGGAGATTCTTGCTATGTCACATATGTTGAATGTAGACATTTATACTTATTCAGATATGAAATGGCTTCAGTTTAGTGTAAAAGGGCCGTACACTGAATCTTTTGAACAGAAGGAAGCTATTTATTTATTCCACAGACAGCAGAACCATTATGATGTTGTTTTAAGTGTTACAGCAAGGCTAAATGAAAACGAATGTGTCACCCAAAATTGCTCTCTTAAAAGAGAATATAATCTGCGCAGAAACAAAAAAGTTCGAATGAGAGAGGAACGAAAAAATCTTGAATTGAAAAAAACAGACTTGAAGGAAAATCGCAAAGATGCAGTAAGGAAAAGATACAAGGAAAATGAAAAGTATCGAAAGGAAATGTTGAAGCAGAAGAAAGATATGTACTCAAATTCAGACTTTAAGTTGAAAGCACAGATAAGGAACAGGGAACGATATCATTCTTCACATTCAGTGCAGATGGCAAGTAAAAGTAGAAGTAAAATGAAGTATTCTACAGACTTGAAACATAGAGAAGGAAAGAAAATAAAGAGTGTTGAGAAATATAAGTTGGATTCAGAGCACAGAGAAAAGGTGAAAGGAAAGAGTAGAGAAAAGTACAATAAAGACTTTGAACATCAGGAAAGTGTGAAGAAAGCAAGCATTGAAAAGTACAAAAAAGACTTTAAACACCAGCAAAGTGTGAAGAAAGCAAGCATAAAGAAGTACAAGACCGACTTGGAACATCAGAAGAATGTGAAGAAAGCAAGCATAAAGAAGTACAAGACCGACTTGGAACATCAGAAGAATGTGAAGAAAGCAAGCATCAAGAAGTACAAGACAGTCTTGGAACATCAGCAGAATGTGAAGAAAGCAAGCATCAAGAAGTACAAGACAGACTTGGAACATCAGCAGAATGTGAAGAAAGCAAGCATCGAGAAGTACAAGACAGACTTGGAGCATCAGCAAAGCGTAAAAAGAAGAAGCAGTGAAAAGTACAAAACCAATTTGGAGCATAAAATTATTGTAAAGCAGAGGATCTCAAAAAGATACAAACAAGATCAACTTTACAGAGTGAAAAGTAATGCTGCCTTCGTACGTAGATACAAGACAAATGAAACCTTTAGAACAAATGTGCAAGAAAGAACTAAAGGGAGGTATCATACTGAAAGAGAATATCAGTCTAAAGCGAAGGAAAATAGTAAGGCTAGTTATCAATCATCTGCTGAAGTTAGAAAGAGGAAAAAAGAGGAAGTTAGACAGAAAAGGAGACTGAATCAAATGAACGTGAAACAGGAAGAGGATATTGTCAGATTATTTAAGGAAAAGGCCAAGGAAGGTCCAAATTATGTTTGTACATGTTGCCACAGGCTTTTCTTTCAAAATCAGGTTCAAGCCTGTGAACATCAGATGTATCATAAAAGTGAATCAGCAAAAACTATCTCTGAGATTTGTTTGATTGATAAGTATTTGCATGAATGTTCTGAATCTTGCCCAGAATCGTGTACTAAATCATCATTATGGATTTGCTACACTTGTCATAGGAAAATTATGAGTGGCAAGGCTCCTGCAGAAGCTGCAGCCAACAGCATGATTCTGGAGGACATTCCATCTGAATTGACTAATTTGAACAGTTTGGAACAGCATTTAATTGCAATGCACATACCATTTATGAAGGTAATGGCTCTACCCCATGGTGGACAGAAAAATGTGCATGGGCCTGTTATTTGTGTACCTTCAGATATGAGAAAAACTGCCAGTTTACCAATGCAACAGAATGAGAACTTGTTATTGCGTGTCAAATTGAAAAGGAAGTTGAATTACAAGGGCTACTTTGAGTATCAGTTTGTAAATACAAGTCATGTAATGTCAGCTTTATCATACTTGAAAGAGAATAATCATTGGTATAAGGATTTGAAAATTGAATCATCTGTGGAAGAGGATGTAATGATTCATGAAGAAATGACGGAAGAAAAAGTTGAGACAAGAGATACTACAGAAATCTCAGAGGAAATGATTGCATTTGACACATGTTTACAGCCAGTAGATGTTGCCCAGGAAGTTTTAGATCATTATTTTGATGATGTATACAACATTGCACCAGGCGAAGGGAAAAACCCAATTCGAATGTTACAGGAACCTGGCAATGAAGCTAAAGCATTTCCATGTCATTTTCCAAGTGGTCGTTTCTCATGGAATGAAGAAAGGTCAGAAAAACTAACTCTTTCCAGGTATTTCAATAATAGGCTAATGAATGCAGATGACAGATTCGCAAAGGATACCAATTACATTTTCTTTAGCCAGTACATGTCCGAACTGAATCAAGTGATTGAAAAAACTCAAATTTCACTTAGGAAATCTTTATCAAAATGGACGAATGGGAAACCAGTGACAGTAAATATGCTACAAGATCCAAGTTCTCTCTCGGGCTTGCTGAGGAATGATGATGCAATAAGATTTATGCGGCCAATAAGAGGAACACCGGCTTATTGGGCAACAGCTCAGAAAGACCTGTTTGCTATGCTGCGGCAATTAGGAATCCCAACTTGGTTTTGCTCGTTCTCTGCAGCAGAGTACAGATGGAATGATGCTATCACAGCAATACTGCAACAACAGAACGATAACAGAAATCCTGCGGAAATGGAATGGTCGGAAAAGAATGAAATTCTAAGGTGCAATCCAGTCACTGTGGCTAGGATGTTTGAACACAGATTTCAAATATTTCATAAGGAAGTCATACTTTCTCCTGCAGAACCAATAGGGAAGGTAGTCGACTTTTTTCAAAGAGTTGAGTTCCAGCAGAGAGGATCTCCACACATGCATTGTTTATACTGGATTGAAAATGCACCAAATATTGAATCTGATGGCGAGGAAGTTGTATGCAACTTTATTGACAGATATGTTACATGTGCTGTACCATCTGAAAGTGATGATTCTGAATTGAGAAAAAGTGTTTTAGATGTACAACAACACAGCAAGAAACATTCAAAGTCTTGTAAAAAGAAGGGAACGGAATGTAGATTTAATTTCCCAAGGCCTCCATCTCAAATTTTCCTGCAGGGCGATTACAACAGCAAAAAATATTTTCCTTTTTAAATTTTACGCTATTCCTTCAAATTCATTTGGAAAAAGGAAAATTTTAAAAAATTCTTCCATTTTAAATAAAACCCAAACCCCCCCCTTTAAAAACCCAAAACTTTTTATGAAAAAAACGAAACCCTAAGTGCATATTTTTGTTTTTTCCCCCGGGTCTTAACCATGTCTCTTTTAAAACAAATAATTCAGCCTTTAACCTGGCATCATTTTGTATCTAAAAGGGCTGCAAGCTCTGTTGTTTGGAACTATTTTCTTCCCCAGGAAAGTAAAGTTTTTAAAATTCACAAAGTAACTTTGGCATTTCTTAATGTTTCTTTACTTCTGGTAGCATAAAATTTTTCTGTAATCGAGGGGATCCTGTATCAATAAATAACCGGCCTTTAAAGTAACCCTTGACAACACAAAAGTTTGGGCCTGGGAAAACTTTATCTAAATTTACCACAACTTTTTGTTGTCACCCTTGCACCTTATGAGCGTCATGCCCAAGAAACCGGATGGAAATTTTGTCTTATCGTTTTTCCTTTCCTTCATCTCTTCTTTACTCTTTCTATGAACACTAGTTTCCATTTCCTTGTCCTTGTCCTGACTTCTTCCCAACTTCCTTATTATCAAAAATTACTCCCAAGTTTTAAAAATTCTTCACTGTTTTCTTCAAAAAAACTGACAAATATGCCCCATTACTCCATTACGAGCCATCTTTCCCCATTGCATTTTTTTAGCATTACCCTTGCATGGACGGGCAATAAAAGACTTGGAAGGCCATCCTTTTGTTTGTTAGGGTTTTTTTCAAGTATCAGTTTCCCCATGTTTGTCCTTTTTTAATCTTGGCTCAATTTCCAATAAATCTTCACAAGATTCTTCAACATTGACAATTGAATGTTTAACCTCCTCATTGGGAGAAAAACATGAAGAACTCTTCTGGCCTTTCCCTGATACAGTCTTCTAACATAAACTTTGCCCTGTGTCAAGGTTCATCTCTTTCTCTTACACGAAGGGAATTAAGAACCTCAGCAAAAGACAAATTTTCTTTTTGTCTCATTATCCCTTTTAATTCAATGACCTTAAATAATCAGCCAGTAGCCCATGGGATAACTCATATTTTCTTTGTAAAGCCTTTCATTTTTCCCCTCTTAACGGGGGGGCGGGAAAAAAGTCCCCAACGGCAATAACACAAACCCCTCCAAATGGTTCTTTGCATTTCTTAATCTGCCCCAGCCTTTAGTATTATAGAGGAGTTTTTTTAAAAACCATTGATATTTCATCAATGTTTGGGATTTTGGAAGACCCCCCTATCTTTACTCTCAATTCACTGAGACTTTGTTCTCCAAGTGGTTCAAAAGGGAAAAGGGGAAAGATATTTTGTTAATGAAAATAAGTGGGGGAAGTGTATTTCCCCCCAATGTTGAAAGCCGCCGTTCCTGTGAAGCCCAAGAAACGGGTACCCTTCGGTTCAGTATTATTCTTTAAAGAAACGTGATGTTTTATAATGAATTGGGTTTTATGAGATGGGCTTTTACCAGTTCCTGCACCTCCAGTTTAAAATAAATGTAAAGGGGTTTACTTTTCCCCTGCAATCTTTCCCAAACCCCCTTGCGCACCAAGGGAAAATATTTCACTCTGGTTTTTATTCAAATTTTGAAGAACAGGTTCATTTCCCCTCTTGAAATTAAATTTTTTTGAACATGATACATGACATCCGCATTATGTGTCTCATTTTTAAAATCCGGTAAAATATCCCAATATTTTCCCCCTTAGCATTTTCTTTTCTCTGTGCTATACCCTTTCCCCTTTTAAAAACCTCTGTTTCTGGGCATATTCTGGCCATGCATCCTTTTGGGGTTTACCATTCATCTCATATGCCTTTCCCGAGCATTTTCAATAAATCTTCATTTTTTGCATAACCCTGAATGATTGAAATCCACAATTTATTTTACCGGGTTCTTTTTTTTCTGCCAGTTTTACATCCCGAAAAAAACCCCAATTTTTCAAATTTGGTTTCAAGGGTCTGTAAAGGGGGGAAAAAATTAGAGAAAAAA
Organism: Saccostrea cuccullata; assembly: GCF_032062105.1. Taxonomy (NCBI): domain Eukaryota; kingdom Metazoa; phylum Mollusca; class Bivalvia; order Ostreida; family Ostreidae; genus Saccostrea; species Saccostrea cuccullata. The sequence continues at coordinate 916 of NW_026923354.1, read as the reverse complement.
TTTTTCTCATTTTTAAAAAGGGGATACTTTCAAAAATTTTTTTTTTCAAAAAACCCCTTTCCCTTTTGAATTTCAAAACATTTTATTTTTTCTGGAAATTATACAAGCCTCTAAAAAAAAAAGAAGCACTTTCAGAAAATGGTTATCGGGGTTTTTTTTTTTTAAAATTTGTAAAATTTCCCCATTTTTTCCTTATTCTTTTTTTTGGTTTTTAAGACTAAACCGGTTAAAAGGTTTTTAAAACCTCAGAAAACCACTTTTCTTTTTTCCTTTGTTAACTCAAATTTCTGTTAAAATTTCTGTAAAATTGCGGAATTGCCATTTAGGGTCGGGAAAATTTTTCCCCCGGCCAATTTTGGGTTTATAAAACCCCTTTCCCTTTTTTTATTTATATAAAATTAAAAAATAATTAGACAACTGTATTTATTGATCAGTTTTAAAGGTTAAGGTGCAACATTTGAAGCGAAGGTTAATTTTTTTTTAATAAATTTTGGGATTTGTACATTTCCCTGGAAAAAGACCAAAAAAAAATTTTTTATATTTTCTTATTATCCAAAATGAAATCTTTTTGACCTTTTGTTAAAAATTTTTTTACAACTATTACTTTGTAAAATTTTTAAAGCTATCGGAATTAAACCACATGTTTTTTTCAAAAATTTTCTTGGGTTTTGACAAAACTTTTTAATTCAAGAATTTTAGGGAAACTGTAATAAAGCAATAAGTCCACCTTAAAAGATTAGGTGCATTTTCAACCATAAAAAATTTATGGGTGACCCCTTCTAAAACAAATTTAAAATTTTCCATTGTTTATTGTGGAAAGACCCTCCTTGAAAATTTGAATTCAAACATTCTCCATGAAGGAATTAAACTTTTTTTTTGAAAAAATTTATCGTTTTTGTTTTATTTTGTTAAATAC
>NW_026923353.1:0-21046 GCF_032062105.1 Saccostrea cuccullata | reverse complement strand
TACCAATTGTTAGTCCATTATTTATACACTAAATTGCCCCGGTTTTTTTCCGTCATTTCCTGATTATGCCCGAGCACACGGCGGGTGTGACCGGTCGGCAGGGGATCCCATCCTCCATGGCACCTGATCCCACCTCTGATTTTCGGAGGTCCGTGTTTGCTCGCTTTATTTTGATATTTGTTTGATGGACGTTGAGATTGAATACTGCTCGTTATTTCTATATCTTCCTTCAAAAGATATCGCATTTTCATTGTCTCGAAACCCTGGCATTTTATGTACGAGTTGACAATCATTTCCGCGGGGAACCAGTTTAACGGCGTGTCGAGTCTGTGCGAACCCGATTAAAATATTTTGATGAACGTTACGGTTTCATTAAGAAAATTCCAACAGATGTCTGAGGATTTGGGGTCCACTTTAAAAGGAAAGTATGTGTGTGTGTATGTGTTGGGGGAGGGGGGGGGGAAACCCAACAAAAAAGGTAAACCCCAATTTTTATCGAAATTTTTTTTTTGCAATAAAGTGTGAGGATAACCCCCTTTCCCGAGCCTATGCCACAAGCTCATATAAACTCTCGAGGTACATTGTTATTTTCCCTTAAAAAAAAAATTCATATTGCCTTGAACTGTGAAATATACTAATTAGGTATGTGAATAATTGAAAATAACTGAAACTTGTACATGTAGCATACATGATATGTTTCTACTATAGTATTGGTATAAGGGAAACTGCCCAATTACGTGTGCATTTCCCCCCACCACTCCCAACTTAAATTCTATGCAATTTGATTTTTGATAAAAATAGACACCCCACCCTCTATGATTTTGTTAAAGAAAAAACAGAGCTGAAAAAAAACAATTTAATACCTTAATATTAAACTTTACCACCCAAAATTAAGTATCAATGTTATGTACTAATCAAGACGCTTTGCAATTTGAAAAAAAAAAAAATTGGATCAACAACAGCAACACTCCACTAATTATTTTTAAAAGTGAGGGAGTTGATGCTAATTTTGGGGTTTGAATCCCCCTGTGGGACTTGGAGACTGGTCCTTTGAATGAGACCTGTAAACCAAGGGCCAATATCCCAATAGATTCCGGTACAAAAAGATCCCTCAATGCCGTCAGTGCCTATTATAGGAATAAATGAGCAGCTCTTCACGGACAAGCCTTCTTTAAGCAAAATATTCATGAGAGGGACATTAAAGAAATAGTTGTACTATCAATCTTTAACATGTGTAACATCTATCTACAGAATTTATCTGTCATGAGATATTGCCATAATGGTTTTCCTGCGCAGGAATGCTCCGTTTTAGCGGTGCCCTTGTTTGAAATGTCTCAGATATTTCTCTTGCATTGTATATATTTTTTTGAAAAACTGTAATACATGGAACTAAAATTTATTATTGGCAGCCCTGCACCCTTTCAGAAAACATCTACCAAAAAAATAATTTAAAGTATTCACAGATAGATTATCTTTCTCACATATACCTTGTGTTTTCTTCAATATACCAAACATGTATGGTTTTATGATATAAATATAACTTTGGGTATAGTTTTCATTCGTTAAGAAATAAATTTCAGTGAAGTCTTATATTTATTTTGCTGATGAGGTCACTTCAGGATTTAGATTTGTCAATACTTTGAAAAATTTCATCTCTTAAATGTTTTTCTGTAATATTTTTACCAGTTTGAAAGCAATTTACGTGAACTAAAATGTTTTTAAGTTTTCAACGCCTCCAATTATGCAAATACATATATTTATATTTTGGTGTAGGATAGGCATCGGTAACGGATTTTGCTACAAGTCGATTTGGTTAACAAAAGTGTTGAGTATGCTATAAAAGTCGGGTAAGGACGGAACGTAAAACGTAAAGCTAGCATAGATGAAATTGGTTAAGATTTGACAAGGACATCTACGAGGGTTGTTCGAAAACTTCGTGGGCGAAATCTCTTTTGTCCAATTTCTCATTAGAAACTTAAAGTAAGCAAATAAATATGAACAAAAAATTTTTTTTGCTTTTGTGTAAAGGTTCATTCCTCTTCATTTAACAGAAATCAGTATACTTCAATTTAAAATCATGTTTTGTATCTGGGGGGGACATTTTTCGGCAATGTTTCCTCAAAAACAGCGTAGGATTGTTTGAAAAATTACTGTCCCTTTATAATTTACCAGTACCCACTCATTAAAAATTTTTTCTATACTTGACTTTAATTTTTAGCTCACCTGAGCCTAAAGGCTATTGAGCTTTTCTGATCACATTTTTCCGTCGTCCGTCCGTAAACTTTTCATATTTTCGACTTCTCCTTAAGAACCACTGGGCCAATTTTAACCTAACTTGGTTCAAAGCATCCTTGGGTAAGGGGAAAATTTAAATTATTAAAATAAAGGGCAAAGTCCCATCACAAGGGGAGACAATCAAGAAAAGACAAAAATAGGTCGGGGTCGTTAAAAAATTCTTCTTCTCGAGAACTTGAAATTGGTTTATTATTGAAAAGTTTATATCCAAAAGTAGTCCTTTGACCAATCATGGCTTTGCTGTCTTTGAAAATGATATTTAAAATTTTTTTATATATGTCTATGTAAACATTTGATCACCATTGTGCCCCCCCCCCAACCTATTTGGGTCATAATTTAAAAAATTTTTTTTACACTACCCCAAAGGGTGCTTCAATATAAATATGATCAATTATGGCTTTGCTAATAAAGATTGATTAAAAAATTTTTTTAATGTCCCTCCCAAATATTTCACTACATGGAGACGTCACCATTGCCGGTGAAGGGCTGCAAAATTAGGCTTATGCTGGCACTCAGGGCCTTTAGCAGGGAGGGATCTTTATCGTGCCACACTTTCTGTGACACGAGGCCTCGGTTTATGGTTTTTCGAAAGGACCGCCCCATTTTTTGCCTTTTACGACAAGCAAGGGGGTACGAGGACCTATTTAAAGGGATCCCCTGGGGCCGCAATAAAGAAGAATTTTCCAAAATATTTCATGTTTAAAACCTTGGCCATTTTTGCCCCATTACCCCTGGGGGTCATAATTTAAGAAATTTGAATCTACACAACCTGAGGATCTTAAATATAAATACCAGTATAACCAATTACTTAAACCCAGGCCAGGATATAAAAGGAAATGGGAGGAGCAAAATTTTGAAAATGTCTGATTTCATGACATGTTCAGCTTGAGAGACATGTTTTGTAAAATGCTGTTATAAAATCAAAATTTATATTCTCAGACTTGGCACAGAAACTGCTTCCAGTATGATCAATCAACATACCTAAATTTAATAAAAACCCCTTTTTTATAAGTTGTAAAAACGTTGTAAACATTTGAAGTGAGCATTTTCAAATTCCCCTCTCCTTATATTTGGAGCATGACCTAGGGTCGGTTTGAATATCATTACAAGGCTACTGTTTGTAAATAAACATTACCATGAGAAAGTGAATTACTTACTTTATTGTTGTGAGGCCTCATAACTACAGTTTTCATCAGGAATAATGAATAAATCCAATAAATTGTTTCACTGTTATTTGAAAAATGTTCATTTTGCATTGTAATTCATTGTTTTATTAGAAATTATCACTGTAAACAAACATGTTTTTTTTAATCTAAGCCCACTTGTGTCCCATGTATGGCCGCCCAGAAGGATTTGGATATAGATTTCTAACAAGTGTCAGAACACAATCAGGCATACTTTCCCTCATTGTCCAAACTAAATTATCATCATTTTGATCCAACTGATGTGTCTTTTTTAAAACATATCTTGTATCAGACCATGCATTACGTCTCGACATCATTGTCCAAAATTTCTTGTACTTTGTTTTCCTTATGGCAGAATACGGACATGAGGGGGTGCTCCATTTCCAAGCCATGCCTGCCTATGCGTTGTTATGCAAGGGTTGCAAAAACAAAAATACAATCTCCTTCTTGTGGAATTCTTTCATCTCTTTCATCTCCCTGACCAGCTTGACCACCTGCTGGTCTATCTGATTCCTCACTGCCCTGTGTACTTTCACATACCGTTATCTCTTCAGCCATCTCTACCGCGACCTCCTCTTCCCACTCATTAATTATCACACATGATTAAAAATCCCAATCAGAATGATCAAATAATGCTTTGATTGCATTGATATCAGTTTCTGACAAATTTAAAGACACTTTTTTGCGTTGTTCCGACATATCAAAGGGATAAAAGCACACTGCACTGTATCCCTCTTGCTACCAAAGACAAAGGAATTACATTGGTCAGTAAGGGAAATCCTCCAAATTCACAGCATGTTACTTTGGAAGAGTTAACAAAGGAAAGAGGGTGATATTTTTTTTTCAAAAATTGTTTAATTAAGAATTATAATATGTAATGATTTATCACCTTTCTTAATGTAATTAAAACATCAAAAAATAATTCTTCAAAATTTCAAGAACATTGAAGTACGTCCATGAGTTCTGGAAGATTTTGGAAAGTGCTGTGTACCCCTCTTGATTTTTTTTTTAGGTCAACTCAAAATACTGAATTTTTCTTTAATTTTACTCAAAAAATTTAAAATACCCACATATCAATATGAAATTTATATGAATGAACAATTCTTTTAAAAAAATGAGTTGCAAGTATATCATTATAAGATGGAAACACATGGCCTATTTATACATGTGAACCGTATGTTGGCCCCTGTCCAGTACCCCATGCTGGTCAAAGAGTACTTATAGAAAGCTTCTCACTATCCTCATCAATAATTAAGTATCAAAAGCAGAGTAACAATCATGGTATCAAGGAAACAACAAAAGATTACGCGATGACAACAGAAAAAACTATGAGAGGAAAAAAAAGAAAATAGACAGTGGTGAACAAATGAAAGCTAGAAATGAAAAGAAAAAGGGGCCCAAAAAATCCATTATATCGGGATCTACTCGGTTTTATGTGAAGTCAGATGCAGAAAGATTGATTGATTGATTTCATATTGTTTAACGCCAAGTCGGAGTTTTTTCAGCCATATTTTGGCGGGCAATTTTAACCGGTTTTTGAAAGCTTTTGGTTTTCTGGGGCCCCCAAAGCCCACTCTTTAGAAAGAGTAGCAGTCTACAACGAAATGGACAAAATCAAAATGTGTTTAGCATAGAGAGTTTCTTCAGTGACTAATGAACAATTGTTGAATTCGTGTTTGATTTTTTTATTCAAAGCATTATAGGAAAAGATACAAAAGGATTGTGGGTTTCCCAATATCTGCCCTGTGAAAAACAAGATGTGAGTGAAGACGTGTTTTTCACCAGTTACTGGGATGGGGAAATTTGGGGGGATTCAACGACATAGACAAAACTGTGAGGAACTACTGGATGTGAAACGACTACAGAGATTTGGTCATACAGGGAAAGTAACATTTACCTGCAAAAAAAATCATAGTGTGACAGCAGATTCATCCCAGCATCTACCCCGGGGGAATGTTTTTAACCAATCCACATGCAGTAAATGCAACTGGGCTAGATACAGCCAGTATAAACGTCTTTGCGAATCTTCAAACCCGGGTCTCATACCTGAAGTATGTTTGAAAACCATCATGAACTTTATTGTTCAAAAACAGAAGAGCTTGCAAGGGGGTCCATTACTGTTGCCATAAAGAAGAAGTGGGGACAGAAATCCTAAAATCTGGGGGCCTGCTACCCAATTTAATGGCATTAATATTCTAACGGATGCTCGTCATGGATGGTGCAGAAATGCAGCCCAGTCGGATGTTATTGCCATAGGACAGAACCATCATCGTGTAGTGGGCCTTGCTGTTGTCAGAAGAGAAGATGATCCTGTGAGCCAAAGGCATGAGATGAGAGGTGTTGAAAAATTGTATAAGCATTTTGAAGAGAATGATGTTTCCATAAATATACACGGACATGATAGAAATGCATCTGTAAACAAATATCTCTCCTCATCTAGCCCTCTGTGACCAATGCTAATGATACATGGCATGCAAGCAAAGGTATCAACAAAGAAATAAAAAAAATTGCAGTTGGTCCTAAAAAACTCATGGGAATTACATGGCACCCTGATCTATCGGACAAAGTAGCCTCCATCAAGACACACACCTATAACGCTATGAAAAACTGCCAAGGATCTCCAGAAAACTCAGACATTTACTGGACAATATCGTAGATCATTATAAAGACAATCACTGTCCAGCAGAGTCCAGATGTAAAACTGATCCGAATTATGAGCCATCTAAACTTATCATCAAAGACTCTGATGCCGAGAGAATTCTACAGTCAGAGATTAGAAAGCTTCAAATATATAAATCTCCTGATGATAATGTGAATTGTGTTGATACACATTATGTTGAGTCATTCAACAATGCACTTCTTGTTTATCATGACAAGCGCATAAAATTCGGAGACAAGGAGTACAAGAGAAGATCCCATATGGCCGTATTGGATTGGAATGAAAATGTGGATAGAGACTTTACATCTATCAGAAACTATGAAGACGCTAGAAGACCACGGTGCAGATCAGGACATAAAAATCTTGTGCCAAAGACAAATAATTTTACTCAAAATCTCTGGGAAAAAGTGATGAAGGATTTTTTTCATTGATTATATATAATCATATATATTTCAATAGACTACTTATGTGTTCTTAGTTATCATAATTAGGTAATTTTTAATGTACAAGTAATTATAAATGCAGTGTTGAATCTGTTGTATATAAAGATAACCACCATTCCCGCTAATTGTGTTTATTTCCTACTGGTCACTACAGCCATGTGCTTATCAGCTGATAACAGTTATAGGATCTATAAATATCTGCAGCCTTATCTCTTATCTGCTAAGCCCCCCTGCTGAATACTGCGGTAGTCACTACCGCTGCCTCGGGTTTAAGTATGGCTTTGCATTCTTCATATATTTGTACGTAAAACGTTGGTCGGCTATTGTGGCCTAGATCTACCGAAAGAGGTCATTATTTCAAAAAACTTAAAAGTACATCGCCTGAGGATGCTTCCATATAAATATAATCAATTTTGGATTTATTATTTGGAAGATTTTTAAGTACGGGTCCGTGAAAAAATCATGCAGAGGGTGATTCATGGGGGTTTGAGAATTTCTTCAAACTTTGCATGATGGTCGAGATGCAAAGATATTCCAAAAAAAGATATATATATTTATAATTCTGCCATTGGTATCCATAGCAAAAATACCAATAATGAAGATTAAATGAAAAAAAACAAAACAAAAAACAAATTTATGTTTATTTTTTAATAATATACAGCCTAGGTAGTTACTATGCATATCTAGTCAAAATTTTTATGACCAGTAATGTGTTCTAATTCTAATTTAAAAAAGGGGGAGATAATCCATATTGGCAAAAAATGTAAAATATCCATTTTATAGGATTTTTATCTATCAAAAATTTCTAAAAACCCCACAGCCAAACTAAGGAGCCATGCTACTTTCATAGAGACTATCGTGTAAAGTCAATAAAATTATTAAAACATTTTGTGCAAATGATTATTAATTTCCCAAAACAACTGATGAATTTAGTACAAAAATGGTAATTTCTCTTTTTTTGTCACAGTCCAATATATGCCATATATGTTTGCATGTAAAAAATAAATAGCATTTCAAAACCATTTTTTATATTCCCATTTTCAAAACAAAAAATTATTTACTTTTCAAAAAATCAAAAAAACCATAGTAATATTTTCAATTTTTTGCAAAAGGGGGGAAAACCATGTGAGAAAAATGAAATTTTAATTTTTAAAAAGGGTTTACAGCTACATTCAGCTATATGATTAAAAAATTGAGAAAATTACACTACAGCCAAACAGAAAGGCAGTGTTTATTTCCTAGACACCATTCCTTATAGAAATTAAAATATTAAAAATATTTTTGTGCAATTGATTATAAATTTCCAAAAGCCATTGAAGAGTTTTATACAAACAAGAGGCCCACGGGCCTTATAGGTCACCTGAGCATTATGCAACAACTTTCCAGTTACAGCATGCTCTACGTATGTACAATTTCTTAAACGATGTTAGATTTTGACAAACAAGTTGATGAAACAAGAATATCAACACTGTTTGAAGTCATCATTTGTAAATTCTATGGTCGATATAATGACCTTGTCAACAAATCAATTTATCATTGAATGAAATGCTGACGGACGTTTTTCATACCAATTGTTACTCCATTATTTGTACCTGAAATTACCACATTTTTTCCATTATGTCCTGATTATGACAACGAGCACAGGGCGGGTGTGACCGGTCGGCGGGGGATCTACTCCTCCATGGTACCTGATCCCACCTCTGATGTTTCGGAGGTCCGTGTTTGCTCTGCTCTTATTTTGTATATTTGTTTAATGGACGAATACTGTTCGTTATTTCCATATCCTTCTTAGTGTATTGAATTTGATTCATGTTTTTAGCCAGATGCTATATGGCATTCACAATTTTGAAAGAGGCACCATTGATCTGATCATCATCATAAAATGCACTTAACAGTTGCTTAGCTTGGTAACTGAATACCCATACGCAGGGTAGGGGAACAAAAAGGCACTCCAAGTAATCAGTAATATTAGCAATAATCAGTAGTGCCCCTTACACGGTGACATAAACCCTGACCCTAGGCCCAAAACATTGAAAAATTTTTTAAAAACCCCCCTTAAAATTGCCATCAGAAAAATAAATGTTTTATAAATACAAAGGAGCAGATTTCAAACAATAAATTCATTTTCAGTATAAAAGCAGAGCCCCCCCATCCCCCCCTGAACCTGGGGCCTTAAAATACACAATTCTGCAAGATAAGGGCACTTGCTCATCATAACTATATAGGTAGTTCATCTATTTCATACCCAAAAAGAGAAGAAAATTTGATGAATTTTCACTATTAATCAATAAATCCCGGTAAACACCAGAACCCTTGACCCTGGGACAATAAAATTCACAATTTTTGTTGGGCGCTCTTGCTCATCATTAATAAGCACTTAGTAAGTTTATTTAATTCCTAGGAGCAGAGAAGAAGATTTTCAAAGAATTCATGTATTTTCACCATATAATCAATAAGCCCCCCCCCCAAACACCAGAACCCTTTGTTTGGGGGAAAAATTCACAATTTTGGTAGAGGCACTCTTTCTCATCATAACTATGCACTCAGTTTTTTTAATACCTAGGAGCAGAGAAGAAGATTTTCAAGGAATACATGTATATACACTATAAAATCAATAGACCCCCCCCCCCCAACACCAGAACCCTTGACTCTGGGGCCATAAAATTCACAATTTTGATAGAGGCACTCTTTCTCATTATAACTATGCACTTCATTAGTTTATTGAATACCTAGGAGCAGAGAAGAGGATTTTCAAAGAATTCATGCATTTCACTATATAATCAGTAGAGTCCCCCCCCCCTCTAAAACCCTTGATCCTTGGGCCATAAAATTCAAAATTTTGGAGAGGTTTTTTTTATCATAACTATGCACTTTGTCATTTCATTTGATACCAAGGAGCAGAGGAGAAGATTTTAAATAATTCATGTTTTTTTAATATATAATCAAAAGAGCCCCCCCCCCCCCCAACACCAGAAGGCTTGACCCTAGGGCCATAAAATTCACAATATTTGAGGCACTCCTGCTAATCATAACTATGCACTCAGTTTGTTGTTTATTTAATACCTAGGAGCAGAGAAGAAGATTTTCAAAGAATACATGTATTTTCACTATATAATAATAAGCCCCCCCCAAACCAAAACCCCTTACCCGGGGGCCAAAAATTAAATTTTTGGTAAGACACTCTTGCTCATCATAACTATGCACTTAGTTAGTTTATTTAATACCTAGGAGCAGAGAAGACTTTCAAAGAATTCATGTATTTTCACTATATAATCAATAGACCCCCCCCAACACCAGAACCCTTGACCCTGGGGCCAAAAAATTTACTATTGTGCTAGAGGCACTCTTGCTCATCATAACTATGCACTTAGTTAGTTTATTTAATTCCTATAAGCAGAGAAGAAAATTTTCAAAGAATTCATGTATTTTCACTATATAATCAATACAGTCCCACCCTAACACCAAAACCCCTGACCCTGGGGCCAAAAAAATTCACAATTTTGGTAGAGGCACTCTTGCTCATCATAACTATGTACTTAGTTGGTTAATCTTATACAATGTACCCAGGAGCAGAGAAGAAGATTTTCAAAGAAATAATGCATTTTCACTACTTATTTATTACCCCCGCCCTAGACAAACCCCACCCCAGGGCCATCAATTTCACAATTTTGGTAGAGGACTCAATGCTGATTACAATCATGCAAATAGTTTGACTGCTTATTCCAGGGAAAGAAGAAGATTTTTAAAAATTGCATTATTTTTAGTGGTTTTGGCCCCAACCCTCAAGCCCCAGGGGGGGGGGGGGCAGGGATCATGAAATTCACAATTTTTGTTCCCCTTCACCCATAGATGCTTTGTGCCAAATATGGCTGAAATTGGTTCAGTGGTTGCAGAGAAGAAGCTGAAAATGTTCAAATGTTAACACACGACGGGGAGGAGAGCACACACGGACGAAAACGGATAGCAATAGGTCACCTCAGGTGACCTCAAAAGGGGAAATTATTTTTTCATCACGGTCAAATAAATGTCAAGTATATATTGGGAAATGGGAAATTCATTTTTTCATCACGGTCAAATAAATGTCAAGTATATATTAAATATGCATGTTAAATTATAAATAGCATTCAAAACAATTTCTTTATAGTTCCAAATACAACACAATTATTTATTTTCAATAATCAAATTATATCTATATTTACAGTATTACTTCTAATTTCTAAAGCTGAGAGGGGGAGATAATTCATGTTGAAAAAAAACAACAAAATATAAGTTTTTGAGGATTTCAGTTATAAGAAAATAAAATATATCTATGATTTTAAAAAAAAGCCAAAGAAAAAGGCTGAGTATTTTTCATAATACCATACCCTTTAAAAAAATTAAAAAATCATTTGCACAAAAATTATTGTGATAAATAATTTCACCAAAAAAGAAGTAGCATCATCTTTTGTCAGAGTCCCAAAAAATACACCATGTACATACGCCAGTACATGTTTACATGTAAGAATTTCAGTTTACATTTTAAAATAAATTCCTTTGCATTTCCAAATTTAAATACAACACATTTTTTTTTTCATTAATGAACAGTAAAATGTAAGAAAAGTTTGAAAATTTAATAATTTTAATATTGATTATTAGGTACATTTATCATATAATCATTGTATATGTAAATCACAATTTTTAAAGTTTTACATATTTGTAAGGTGCAGTCATGCCACTCAGAATATAATTTAATCTCCCCTGCTTCTCTTCTGTGGTAAATATGTCCCTTTTTTATTAGCCTCTTCTTAAACATTAAAAACCTTTGGAAAAGAATTGCTGCCTGATTTACATTATCCAAAGTACCATCATTGAATCCACTGAACTCTAAACTCTGCTTTTTGACAGCTTTAAATGTCTTATTTTCCATTATTCCTACAATAATAATTACAAAATACATGTACATGAACTTATTATTCATCAATTTGAATTCTTAAAATTAGTTTATGCTACATTATTAAGGTACTAAATGGTTGTTTTGATTTTAAAAATTAATTTACATGGAAAATCAAGTTTAAATAATGCAGTAATTTCATTAAAAATCTAAAATAGTTGCATGACATATATTCCCCCCACCTCTAGAGTTTTATTAGTTGGGGGTGTTCAATATGTTTTCTTGTGTCTGTAATAAATAGTGTAACCTTTTCCTTCAAAACCATAATGCAGCCCATCGCATACATTATGTAAAAATAAAATGGAGTTTAATTCATCTAAAAAGGATATGGAAATAACGAACAGATTCAAACTCAACGTCCATTAAATAAATATACAAAATAAGAGCAGAGAAAAAGGACCTCTGAAACATCAGAGGTGGGATCAGGTGCCATGGAGGAGTGAGCATCCCCCGCCGAAAGGCCACACCCGCCATGTGCTCGTTGTCATAATCAGGAAATAACGGAAAAAATCCGTGGTCAATTCAGTGTATAAATAATGGACTAACAATTGGTAAGAACCAATAATACTAAATTATGAAATACAGTAAAACAAAGCTAAAACAGAGTCAGCGGGGCCTATGAAATTACTTTGCTATATCAGTTACTTATAAATATATCCATATAAGGAATTTGTTATATTTATATAGCTGGGGATCTAAAAAAACTTCGCTATATCCATGAAATTGCTATATCGGTGTTCGTAGTAAAGAGTTTTGCTGTATGTGAAATATCTTTTCTACTAGTGTATTTTTATCATTTGCAATATGTCTCCAGTTTTAACTTTAGTACAATTTATTGAATTTAAACAAAATCTACACTACTTGAAGCTTCTTCCAATGACTCCCATATCAGTACAATATTAATCATGGTTTTGCTGTTCTAGGGAAGATTCTCCCCTATATGTTGCAATGTGAAACTTTTATCCCCATTGTGGCCCCCCCTACCCAAACGGGGTTTAACTTTACACACATCACCAGAGAATGCTTCAATATAATCATCTTCATGTTCTTGAGAAGATTTTAAATGATTGTTTTCATCTTTTTTATCTATTTTTTAAGATCAATGTGCGCCTTGGTTTTGGATCCCAATGAGAAAAGCCCTTTATTTTTCATTCAAAAATCATGACCAAGGTCAAGTTTTTGAAAAGTTTTTCATTTTCAGTTAGGTGTCAAATATGTAATCTGTTACAAATCTGTTTGCCTGTGACAAAATTTGTGCATCTAGGGGTTGAGCAAGTTATTTCAAACACTGCCTTAACCATACCATCATACTTATTCATGCCTCATCGCACATAGGGGAGTGCACAGTAACATGTCTAGACCACAAGATTATCTGATGACACATCAGTTTAATTTTGCGCGAAAATTAGTTTTTTTTACATAGGATGCCCCCAATTAAATTTGGGGGATATAGTTTTTGTCGTGTCCGTCTGTCTGTTTCTTTCACTGTCTTTCTGTTTGTCCTTTACTTTAACCTTGCCCATAACTTTTGATTTAAACAGTGGAGCTATGACTCTCATATTTCACATGTGTATTCTTTTTGACAAGACCTTTCCAAGGGTACCACCAAATTTGACCTTCTGACCTTGGATTTTACATGAAAATTTTAATCTTTTACTTTGGCCATATTTTTTTAACAGTAGATACCAAGACATTTATACTCAACATATGTAAACTTTGTTGAAAATCCTTTCATTGGATACCAACAACCTTGACCCTTTGACCTTGGAAATTTCTGAAAAAACTTTAACCTAGGCTATTACTTTTGAACAATAAGTACTAGGGCTTTCATATTTTATTGAAAAACTAAATTTAATCCCAGGATACCCCAGTGGTTAGTGTAAATATTGTTATTTATCCTGTGGGGAGCCCCTCATGTGTAATTTTATTACCGAGAGCTCGTGTTCGGGTAGTACCCGGGAAGTCACAGCCGAGATAAGACCTGTTTGGCTTGTTGTTATGATGAAGTAGCCTGGGCGGGGACTAAACTACATCAGGTATTTGAAAATACAATTTGTAAAATATGTTTTCTTGTGTGAGTCTGCACGTTTAGTATGGTTGTTTCATTATATTTTTCCCCGGGGCCTTTTTCCTCGGGCTTTTGTCCCGTTTCGTCATTATCAGGTCTTGGGGGGGACCCAGCTAATTACATTGACAATAGCCAGTCGGCAGTCCAGGGAGACAGGGAGAGGCTTGCAATGGGTAATGGTTTTGCAGTAACAGCGGCAACTGTGTGAGAGAATACAAAAGAGTACGGCAGCCCTGACGGACACATCCGGACCAGCAATTTTAAGTTATGTGTTATAATGAAATCTCCTGTTTAAAATAATATAAATTCAAACCAAAGTTAAGCTAGACGGCATTGTGAAAGTTTATTATGTGATATATGTGATACTTGTGAAATTTAATTTTTTTAATTTTGTGAAAGAAAACCCGTTTATAGAGAAAATTCAAAAACCGGAACTCAAACCTCCAGCAAGGGTGTGGTGATTAATTGACTACGTTTTAAAGAACATTCTTCCGGGCTGACGTGCTGCTGATAGACAATTCATTTCTATATTTTTTAATTTGTTTCTTTTGTTGTCAATTTACTTTTGTTCTGTTTATTAAATTTTATTAAAATTTCATTTGTTTTGTTTTCTTCATTTATTCAAGTTCTTAAAGTGTATAACCCACATCTCAACAATTTGGTGGCAGCGGTGGGATACTTTGATTGGGTAAATAGAGGAAATTTTTTTTTTTTTGCAAGTTTGTTTCTATTATTAATTTTGCTTTTGTGTTTCAGGTTCACAAACTTTCACAATGTCTGGTATGCCAGAATGGATGGCTGACTTAATTGAAAAGGGTACAAACGTAAAAGAATGTCTCGAGATGTGGCGTCAGGAGCAGGAATCAAAGAGAGAGCTAGAAAGGGAGAGATGGGCGCAAGAGAGAGAAGGCTCAGGCGCAGAGAGAAAGTGCAAATTAGAGGTAGAAAGAGATGTGAAATTACGAGAGTTAGCTATAAGAGAAAAAGAGTTAGAACATGCTATAATTGGGGGGTCTCAACCCCATAGTTTAAATGCCCACCTTTTAAGTTACCTAAGTTTAGGAGGGACAGGACCCTGATGTCTTTTTACGGTCGTTTGAAAAGATAGCGGGGTTTGAAAATGGATAAATCCCAGTGGGCTATGTTTAGTTCCTATGTTAGCAGGTAAGGCTTTGGAAGCGTATTCAAGGTTGTCGGATGCAATAGTGATAACTATGAGATTATCAAAACTGCTATTCTCAAGAAATATGAGCTTACTTCTGAAGATTACGGGGAAAAAATTTCTTCAGGGTAAGCAGTCAAATGATGAGTCATTTAAAGATTTTGTTGTTAGGGTAAAAAGGCCCTCAATCACTGGTGTGAACGTGAGAAAATAGATTCAGATTTTGGCAAGTTGTATGATATGGTCTTGAGAGAACAGGTTTTAGAAGTTTCCAAAAGACTTACAGTTGTGGATTCTGGAACATGACCCAAAGTCTATTGATGAGGTTGTTGCGTTGTCTAATGCATTTCAGGCGGCACATAAGAGTAAGTATCTTAGTGGCAATAGTGTCCAATTTCACAGTACAGGGAATAGGTCGACGGGAAATCCAAACAAGTTTTTAAAATTTTCCTAGATGGTAAGTCAAATCTCAAGTCTCACTTTAATGCAGGGGATAGCAGAAAGTGTTTCATTTGTGATAGAGTAGGACATATTGCAGCCAACTGTTTTTTTAAGAGAACTCAGTCAAAGGGTCAAGACAGTAAAGGTCAGAGAGGTACAAACCCGAGAAAAGGTCAGGAAATGTTGGTTTGTGTTTAGATAAGTCTGATTTAAAAGTTGAGACAATATACAAGATAAAACCCAAAGGGGTAGGGTGTTTCTTAAGTTGTCTGGAGTTGATAACGAGTGCCAGTGATTGAAACATGGCAGCATTGGGTTTGGGTTTAGGAAAGGGCCAGGTGATGATAACCATTGCAGTCTTACAATAGGATGCTCTACTGTATTTGTCGTAGTAAGTTTATTTTAGACTCTGATAAAACAGGACGTTCAAGAGTGATAACTCTGGCTGATGGATCTCAAAAAAACTGTGATGAGGCAATGGTAGATTTGAAGACTCCTTATGTTCAGGTAAGGTACATGCCCTTGTCCTTGATTCTCCTTTTGCTGATGTAATTATTGGTAATAATGTTAGCATACTCAAACCAATGGAGGACAAAAAAAAGTCAAGAGGGATGGAGATGACGAGAACACTTGTGCTGCAGTTCAGACACGTTTGCAGGCCAAATTGGAGCAAGGAAATAGTAGTTCTCAGAGAAAAGCAACAGAAGAGGATTCAGAGGATGAATCTTTGAAAAATTGTGGTGCAGCAGAGATAAGTTGGTAGAACTTCAGGAATCAGATGACAGTTTGAAATCTGCACTGAGTATGGCACAAGACGATACTCAAGAAGGTAAGTTTCTTTCAGAAACAGGATGGTTTACTGTATAGAATATTTCAGAAAAATTTGGTGAAAAATTTTCCCAGATCGTCATACCAAAGACAATGAGGTCAAGGTAATTACCTGGTCATGACACTCCACTAGCAGGACATTTTGGGAACAAGAAAACCAGGCAGCGTTTTCAACATTTCTTTTGGCCTGGAATGTATATTGACATATCTCAATTCTGCAAATCTTGTTCTATTTGTCAAAAGGGAACACCAAAAGGTCGAACTCCAAAAGCTCCACTCATTCCTATTCCACCCATTGAGGAACCTTCTCAAGAATAGCCATCGATTTTGTTGGACCTCTTCCACTGACGGAGAAGAAAAAACGTTACATCTTGGTTTGTATGGACTACTCAAAACGGTATCCGGAACATTTCCTTTGAAAAACCAAGAAGCAGAGACAGTGGCCAACACTTTGATAGAGCTGTTTTTAGGGTAGGGTGCCTAATGAAATTCTGTGGACCAGGGTACCAATTTTATGTCCACACTGATGACTGAATTGTGTAAGTTACTTGGTAAGAAAAATTTAAAAACTACCCCTTACCATCCACAAGCAAATGGGTTAGTGGAAAAATTTAATGGGACTTTGAAGAAAATGCTGAAGGCATATGCTTCTTCTGAACCTCACAGATGGGATGTTCATTTGCCTTACGTCCTTTTTGCATACAGAGAGGTGCCAAATAGACAACTGGGTATTCTCCCTTTGAATTGCTCTATGGTAGACATGTTAGGGGGCCCTTGCAAATTTTAAAGAGCAGTGGGAGGAACCTACAGTCGAACAGGCTTCAGTGTTGTCCATATTCTGGAGACGAGGGAGAGTGAAACATTAGAGATTTGGTTAAAGATTCAGAGAGACTCGCGAAAAAAAAACAAAAGATGTACTACGACAAAAAGGCGAGAACTCGTACATTTGAGGTAGGTCAGAAAGTTCTTGTACTTCTTCCAACTAGCACATCTTAGCTGATGGCGCAATAAAAAAGGGCCGTATAAGTAGTGAAAAAGGTAAGTCCAGTGGATTACAAGGTAAGAATATCCAAGATCAATGGTGAATATTTCCAGTTTGTATAAATGTGGTTGATTTCTATGTATTTATTTGTAAATAGGTTGGACTAAATGGTGCTTTAGTCTTCAAAAAGGGGGAGGTTTGTAACAAACTAAATTTAATCCCGTGGGATACCCCTAGTGGTTGTGTAAATATTGTTATTTATCCTGTGGGGAGCCCCTCGATGTGTAATTTTATCTACCTAGAGCTCGTGTTCGGGTAGTACCCGGGAAGTCACAGCCGAGATGACCTTTTGGCTTGTTGTTATGATGAAGTAGCCTGGGCGGGTCTCAAACTACATCAGGTATTTGAAAATACAATTTGTAAAATTTTTTTTTTGTGTGAGTCTGCACGTTTAGTATGGTTGTTTTATTAATTTTTCCCCAGGGTCCTATTTCCTGGGGCTTTTGTCCCGTTTCGTCATTATCAGGTCTTGGGGGGGGTACTACAGCTAATTACATTGACAATAGCCAGTTGGCAGTCCGGGAGCGGGGAGAGGCTTGCAATGGGTAATGGTTTTGCAGTAACAGCGGCAACTGTGTGAGAGAGTACAAAAGAGTGGCAGCCCTGACGGACACATCCAGACCAGCAATTTTAAGTTATGTGTTATAATGAAATCTCCTGTTTAAAATAATATAAATTCAAACCAAAGTTAATCTAGACGGCATTGTGAAAGTTTATTATGTGATTTTGTGATACTTGTGAAAGTTATAATATTCAATTTAATTTTAAAAGAAAACCCGTTTATCAGAGAAAATTCAAAAACCGGAACTCAAACCTTCAGCAAGGGTGTGGTGACTAATTGACTACGTTTTAAAGAACATTCTTCCAGGACAAACGTGCTGCTGATAGACAATTCATTTCTATATTTTTATTTTTGTTGTAAAAATTTACTTTTGTTTTGTTTATTAAATTTTGTTAAAATTTCATTTTGTTTTATTTTCTTCATTTATTCAAGTTCTTAAAGTGTATAACCCACATCTCAACACTGATAAAAGACCTTTCATTGGATACCAAAAACAGTGACTGTTTTGACCTTGGAGTTTCCCTCTTTAAAAATAAAAAATTAACAATAATTTTTGAAAGGTTAGGACTAGAGCATTCATACTGAAAAAAAAATTAATTCTTATGACAAGACCTTTCATTTAATATCAAGAACCTTGACCTTGGTGTTTGACCTACTTATTACAAACTTTAATTTAACTTGACAGTTGGGGCTGAGCTTTCATATTTCACATGTGTAATCCTTGTGACAATACCTTTCATTGGATAACAAGAATCTTGACAGTTGGGGCTGAGCTTTCATATTTCACATGTGTAATCCTTGTGAAAAACCCTTTTTATTGGATAACAAGAATCTTGACCCTTTGTCCTCCCCTTTAGAGTTTGACCTATTTTTTACAAACTTTAACCTTTGCCATAATTTTTGTACGGTAAGGGCCATTGCTTTTATACTTCCCATACGTAATCTTTGAGATAAGGCCTTTCTTTAGAACACAACAAACTTGACCCTTTGACCTTGACTCGGAGTTTGTCCTAACTTATAAAATGTAAACCTGGTCATAACCTTGTGTTTACATATCGCTTTTTTTTGAAAAAGCCTTACTTTGGTACCAACATATTTGATCTGCATTTGAGAAAGCTTAACCGTCGCGATATTGCCGTATGGGGGCATCAGTGTTTAAAAAACACATCTTGTTTTAGACAGCAGGACAAGGTGCACAATTATCATTTAACCTCTAAATCAACTATCAAAAGTAAGACATACAAACGTCACAAGGTTTGTATGGTATGTATTGGTAGCAACTACAGTGGCACCTCATTTATCCAGACTATTTGGTTCCTAGTCAAATTTCCAGATATGTGAAGTGTCCGGATACCTGAATTACCAGTTAAATAAGACAAAAAAATAAAAAAAAATTTTTCGTTCCGATGAAAATGTCCAATACGAAGCATTCGGATATATTGCATCCAGATATTGAAGGTTAACTGTATTAATCATCTAAAACAAACATTTTAGATATGAGCATCGAGCAGTGTCTTTTGAAACTAATCTTTCAATTTTGGCTGTATAAAGTAAAAAAAAAACTCATTGTTTTTGATGATGAAGTAAATAAATTTTTAGTATGCAGTAAATCGACAAAAAACTTTGCTTCTTTTTTATTAACAAATAGTAGACTGTCATGCTTGGGGGCTATTTAATTAATTGTAGAATGCTAGAGTAGAGACAAAACATTTTGCTGAAAATTACCTTCCATTAACGATAGTGTACCTGAGCCCTTTAAAAAATGGAAATTGTCTTTTGCTTAATTAAAAGTATTCAACAGCTGCAATACTACAAGTATATATGATTTTACCTTTTTTTTAAAGACTCATAATACATTGTCATATAGGACTTGTAAAAAAAATTTTGACTGCATATAAAAAGATTTACCAAGCTATTTTGAATAGATTAACAGCGAGTGCAGCAAGGGTCGCAAAGCGATGCACGTAACTGCAAGCTCTGATGAAAATGCCTGGGCAAGAGAAAATTCAACTATCACATTTATTATAAGAATTTGTTACCGCAGTAATTTAGACCCACAATGCATCACTTCATACACAAACTCCAAAGCAACATTATCACGAGAATAACAACAAAAATTAAACGAAAAGTAAAATTTCTTGATTTAATGATTTTAACTGTTTATTGAAAAATATTCATAAACTGATTGAAATCAACCTTGTTCAGCCTTCGATTTGGTAAAGCAAATACAAACGACGTCATATGACGTCAGAATTTAAATGCACCGAATGTCACGGCGGATTTTCATATCCAATCTAAATGAAAGTGGATAAGTATATGCGCTCGCCCTAACGATCGCACTGTCAACATGTTAAAGCTACGTAGCTATTTAGCTATTTCAAGCTACAAAATTAATTATCTTTATCAAAAAATCTTCTGCAGTGTTCTGGGTCTGATCTTACCTGGTCAAATGTAACTGTCCAAATGTACATTATCTTCCCCCTCCAAGTCGAGTAAGCTGACAAAGTCGGGTCCACCCCTCTCTGAGAGTTTACTCTTGAACTCTGGTGGATTTCCGTAGAATTTAAACTTCTGAGATAGATCACAACGGTGTCAGTAGGCGCGATACCATTTCGGGAGAACGTCAACCATGTCAACAAGGTCAATATACTAATAACACGACACATGGCTATACTTTTGCCCGAAAACTATGCCTAATCTGTTCTTTTAAATCCCTTTAAAAATTTATAACACTTCACACATATTTTTTCAATAAACATCACAATCATAAAAAAAACTTTGCATAAACTGCCATGGAGGGTGCCTTTTTTTTTTCTGGCCCTTTTTTCTATCTGAAAATTTAAAATTTTCCCATTATAAACAGCTTGTATCTTTTAATACTTCGTTTGCACAAAAATATTTAGGTAAATGTTTATTACGCCTTCCATGTTCACTTGAATTACGTATTATTAAGTTTTTGTATAATTCTAGGGTTTTAAAAATATTCTTTTCTGGCATTTTTTGCATTTTTTTTTTTTTTTTTTTTCATATATCTATACAAAATTACACCTCAAGTACTTTATCCCTGGTTATATGAAAAAAGAAGAATTATAACAAAATCAATTGTTTATATTCAATTTAGACCCAAATTAAAAATTAAACCCAAATTTAATTAAAAATTTTAAGATGGTGATTGAATCACCCTTTTTTTACTATCTGCATGATTTTTACACGGACCTACTTAAAAGAATTTTCCTATATATTTTTATACAAAACTTTACTCTGCCATTGAAGCCTTATCCTATCCCCGGGGTCATAATTTGAACAAAGGATGGGTGGACTTAACTGGTCAGAAAAAATGCCGTAAATTTAAGTTTCATAAAATGTTAATTTTTTCCCATCATATAAACTTCCGATATCTTTAAACCCTGTATTCATGGGAGGATGTAAATT